>NW_007253372.1:3086869-3093581 GCF_000164805.1 Carlito syrichta | reverse complement strand
TCCACTCACCTTAGCCTCCCAAAGGCGCAGGATTACAGGCTGAGCCACCGAGCCCGGCTCAAAGTCAGATTTTTAAGGTCACAGAAAGGACTTTGGTTGAGATAACAAAATGAAGAACTCCAAGAAGCCTTTCTCTTCCCACTCCAAATACATAAAAAATCTGGATAAATTATAATTTAAAAAATTTTAAATACTATTACACTCAAAACCAAGAAAGAGGATTTTAAGGTGCCAAAAGAAGAAAAAACTCAGAGATACAGAGATCCACTGAAGTCTGTCCATATTGTCACAGCCCCTAGAGAAGGGCATGAAAAGGGTGCAAGCACTCCTGTACAATCCTGAACAATGTTCCTGCGCGCTAATAAAAGGTGCACTTCCCCTTATCTCCTAAGCATTCCCAGTAAGTAGTTTCAGGGGATCCTTGACTTCCCTACAGTCTAAGCCCAATCAACTGAAAGATGCAAACCTCCCTTTACTCCATTTTTCTGAGTGGTTATAAGTTTAAATAATATAGTATCAATGTATAACTTTTGTATCAATGTAATCATAAATTTTGTGATTTGTGTAACTCTTGTGTAATGCACAATGTCTTAGACTTTGTAAACGCCTTTTATTCTATAGCAAGCTTGATTACTGCTTTTGCGGGACCCTACTGATAAAAGTTATGAGATACCTTTGATACCTGGCACCAGGAAGTCTGGACCGAAAAATATCACTGTCGATAAATGGGGCTGAAACTCAAGTTCTGTACAATGCTCTGCTGGTCACGTGGCTAATGTATAGGTACTAACAACTCTGGACTCATAAAAGTGAACTGTAAAAGCCTGGATGGTAAGCGGAACCATTTTAGAAAGTTCTTGAGTCTGGCTCTGCTCCCTGGATTTGAACTCAGAAATAAACTTCTTTTTTTTTTTTTTTGAGTTGGAGTCTCACTCTGTCACGCAGGCTAGAGGGCAGTGGCACACTCCTGGCCTCCACAGCCTCCATCTGCTGGGCTTAGGTGATCCTTCCGCCTCAGCCTTCCAAACAACTGGAACTACAGGCACACGCCACCACGCCTGGTTAATTTTTTGATTTATTGTAGAGATGAGGTCTCACCAAGTTGCCCAGGCTGGTCTCGAACCCATGGGCTCTGGCAATCCTCTCACCTAGGCCTCTCAAAGTGCTGGAATTATAGACATGAGCCACCACACCCAGCCACCCAGCAATAAACTTCTTTCTACCAGTCCCCTGCCCCTTTGATTTATTGGTATAAGGGGAGCAGCCAAGTGTTACTCAGACCATAACAAAAGCACCAGGATAAGCAACATGAAGTTGGCTGGCATAGTATTGGCATCAAATATAGGCAGTTGAGTTGGGTATTTGTTTGTTTGTTTGTTTGTTTATAGTTGGGATCTCACTCTGTCATCCAGGCTGGAGTGCAGTGGCATGATCATAACTCACTGCAGCCTTGACCGCCTGTGCTCAAGTGATCCTCCATCTCAGTCTTCCAAGTAGCTGGGACTATAGGCACAGGCCACCAAGCCTAGCTATTTTTTTTTTATTTTTGTAGAGACAAGGTCTTGCTATGTTGTCTAGGCTGGTCTTGAACTCATGGGCTTAAGCAATTCTTTCTTCTTGGTCAAAGTGCTGGGATTACAGGCTTGAGCCAACGCGCCTGACTGAGTTAGGTTTTTAGTGTCAGCACCAAGATTGGTCTGGAGGTCTCTGGCCCAACAGTGAGGAGGGTGAGATGGGCTTCCACCCTCATCATATACAGGCATACAAGTGTTGGGAAAGCTGACCCATAGTGAGTAAGGATTAGAAGAATTTCACTAGCTGGCCCGATGACAGGGTCCGAAGGGTGAAAAAATCATTTAAAACCAATTAAAAACCCAAGTCTCAAAGTCCATGTAGATACAAATAAAAAACTAAACTAACATAAAACTTGCCAAGGCCTGATGAAAACAGTAAGCAAGTACTAAGCTGCCTTTTGGGTGTACTTTCATAGACCAAGGCACACGTGGGACTCCCATGGAAGCAACCCTGCCAAAGACAAGCTCATATCAGACATGCTTCCCAACCAAAAGTAGGTCAGTGTTAGCTGACCATTTTGTTATGGTCCTAAAAGTCAATTTCCTCTATAAACCCAGCAGCTTTTGGTAGAAATAATCATATTTCTTTTTTCTTTTCTTTTCTTTTCTTTTTTTTTTGAGTTAGGGTCTCATCTGTTGCCCAGGCTGGAGTGCAGTGGCACAATCGTGGCTCACCCCAGCCTTGATTGAACTCTTGGACTGAAGTGATTCTCTCGCCTCAGCCTCTCCAAGTAGCCAGGACTACAGGCGCATGTCACCACCTTTTCCACTGATTTTTTTTGGTAGAGACGGGGTCTCGCTATGTTGTCCTGGGTGGTCTTGAACTGCTAGGCTCAAGTGATCTTTCCACTTCGCCCTCCCAAATTGCTAGGATTGCAGATATGAGCCACCGTGTCCAGCCAAAAGCTTATTTCAAATGGAGTTTACTACTTCATTGTCAACACACACAGATACTCTCTGATTCACATATATACATTACTTATTAACTATGCTTTATCTAACATCTTTTTAAACCCAGTTTTCAGATTAAAATCAATCTCCCAGGGTTTTTCTGCCATTAGCATTTTTATGATAACTACATTTCCTAATTTATTCTCTTACTCCTTCAGCCAAGATATCAGTGAAGATATTATGTGACTTAGATTTGGATGTTCAGATATAATCTTTCTTTTTATAAAACAGATGAAATATTATGTTTCTGGATGTCTGAAGAAGAAATTCATATAACTTATGTTTAATTTCTAATACCAACCCAATTAAACTGTATTAGCAACAGAAATCTGAGCGTTCAGCACAGAAATGAACACCTGCTGAAATGCTTTACTGTCATTTTATTTATTCATTATTTATTTATTTATTTATTTATTTTGAGTCATAGTCTCACCCAAGCTGGAGTGCAGTACTACACTCATGGTCACCGTAGCCTCAACCTGTTTGGCTCAGGTGATCCCTCCACCCCAGTCTTCCAAGTAGCTGGAAACACAGGCATGTGCTGCCGCACCCAGCTAATTTTTTGACTTATGGTAGAGATGATGTCTTGCCAAGTTGCCCAGGCTGGTCTCAAATCCCTAAGTTCAGCAAATATTTCTGGGTTTTTTTTTTCAAAGAAATTTTTTAAAATATAGAGATGGGGTCTCATTGTGTTGCCCAGGTTGGTCTCAAACTCCCGGCCTCAAGCAGTCCTCCCGCTTCAGCCTCCCAGAGGGCTGGGATTACAAGGGTAAGTCACCACCCTGGACTGCATTGTCATTTTATAATCCTAATTCTTTTTTCATGCATATGTATGAAACAGTGCAGGACAATGGGAAGATCACCAAGCCAGTGATGAGGAGGACTGGACTCCAGCCCTGGTCTATCCTCTTCCTCAGCATCTAACCACTGGACACGAGTCACCTCCAAACTTCAGGGTCCAGATTTATCAAATGGTGATAATATCCCCAAACCTCCATGTCTCACAGCTTGCTGTGAAAAGCACCAACAGGGAGGCTGAAGGGAACCAGGGAAAGATCCCAGATGTGCAAGAAAGCTGGGAAGACCCCTTTTCTGATGAGATGCCCATGTCCCTTGGGCAAGTTTACTTAATTGAACACTTTGCAGCTGGATTCTAGGATACCTGAAGTCCTTCCCCACACTTATTCTGTGATGAGTCCCCAAATTCCTAGCTTCTCTCTAGATTGCTGTTTTGCACATTGTTCTTAAGCCAGCACTAGTCGACCTGGCTCGGATCAGAGCAGCTAATGTTGCTGTTTTCTATCATTTTATGCTCATAGCCTCCACCCTTACAGTATCCATTCTCCCTCCTACAGGAGTGTTTTTCAAACTTTATTTTGTGAGTCATACTGGTTTTACCATTACTTTTTACATATATCAACTAGAACAGAAAAAAAATAGAGCGCATCACACTTAGTAAGGCTGTGCATTGTTCATACAGTTATTTCAGGCCAGGCATGGTGGCTCACGTCTGTAATCCCAGCACTTTGGGAAGTTAGGGTGCGAGGATTGTCTGAGCCAAGAGGTTTGAGACCGGCCTAGGCAACAAAGCAAGACTTTGTTGCCACAAGAAAATCAAAAAATTAGCCAGGTGTGGTGGTGTGCATCTGTAGTCCCAGCTACTCAGGAGACTGAGGCGAGAAGATCATTTTAGCCCAGGAGTTTGAGGCTGCGGTGAGCTGTGATAGTGCCACTGTACTTTAGCCTGAGCAACAGAATGAGACCCTGACTCAAAAACAAAAAGTTATTTCAGATACATATATGTGTTAGGTGTAGTACTAGGTTATGACATAAAGAGGGTTTCTTCCTATTACAATAAAAAAGATGGAGAACAATGCTCTACACTGTAGAGCAAATCCAACCATCATCCCCTCATTAGAATGCTTTAATGATGACCCATTGATGGAGACAGGGTCCAGTATCTTTAATGTGGCCTACAGGGCTTTGCATGGTCATGCCTTTCTCTCGGAATCATTTTATTCCTTGTCACCTTTTGTTTTCTGTGTCCCAGGCACAATGAATTTTTTCCTGAATCAGGACAAAAACTGAGTAGCAAGTTCGATTCTGCAAAGGATCTTTTTTCTCTTTTTTTTTGAGTTTTTTTGAGATTTTTTTTTAGAATTTTTTAATTTTAAGTACAAGGAGCGAGCATGCTTCCACTGTGTAGATGCCTTGGATAATCCATTCAAGGAAGATCACTCAATCCAACTTAATGAAGCCTAAGTCCTTCGCATACTGGCGGAAACACTGGTGGCACATATTCAGACCGTATTTTCGGATCAGACTGTGTGGTTTGAGCAGACACAGTAAGAGTGAGGACCCCGGCTGAATTTCCGCGGGTGGCTCCAGTAGAGCTGCTGGTGGCCCATCGTTCTCTCAGGAGCGCAAGTAGGGAAAAGGAACTTCCCCATGCATGCACTCTTCAGACTTCTCCTGCAGAGAATCTTAAGGAGGTAATGCAGAACTCGGTCCTCTCTCGTGAGAAAATACCCATGTTAGCCTTTTGGAAGATCAAATACCATGGAAAGGAAAATCAGAGTGTCCCAGTTGACCGCTGTCTTACCCGAGAAGCAAACCCACCTAGTCAACCTGCAGTTGATCACTCATACCTCACAGGGACGAACTGAGCCCAGAATAGCCCAGCTGAGGCCAGCCTAAATGTCTAACCACGAGTTAGTAAGTTCTGGGGTAATTTGTACATAATGATAGCTAACTAATAAGTACACCCAGCATGCCAGATCAACAAGCATCTTTTGGTTGAGAACACACATATTTTCAATATTCTAGGTACATGAGATAGCCCTGTGAACAAGAACCGATTTGTTTCCTGCCCTCAGAGAGCTTCCATTCTAGGGCTTGGATTCAACATGCTCTGGCCACCACTGGGCATGCTTGTCTCACAGTCAGCAGTCTTCTCCCTCCACCCTCCTCTTCCCATCCCACACACTGGCAAGCTAATGGTCATTCTTCTTCAGGCCACAGGTCCAGGTCCAGTTATCAGTTCCTCATGGTCACCTTCCTGACATGACCCTACCCCTCATTGACTGATCCTGAGTGAGTCTCAAATAACTGTTCAGAAGACAAGAAAATAATGATACCACTATAATACTACCACTATAATGATACTAATAAAAAATACAACTAAAAAAATTATCAGAATCTAAATGGAGGTTAAACTCTTGGTAGTGGATAATGCGTACAAAATACAAATAAAGTTCAAAGCATTCACCAGTTCTTAAAAGTCACTTGTTAAAAAAAATGATTCCAACTCTATTATTTGCTCTACAGATTGAAAATAGGTAAGAGCATCTTCACAATTATAAAAAAAAAAAAAAAAAAAAAAATATATATATATATATAGTTACAGATAGTTAATAACAATATAAGGAAATGTGTGTTATAAAATTAAGAAAAAAACAGGATACAAAATCATGGAGATATTTTCTTTAAAATATACCAAAAAAGACTAGAAAGAAATACACATTAAAATGTTCATGTAGGCCAGGCTTGGTGGCTCAGCCTGTAATCACAGCACTTTGGAAGGCCAAGGCGAGTGGATTGCCTGAGCCTGTGGATTTGAGACCAGCCTGGGCAACCTGGCGAGACCTCATCTCTACAATAAGTCAAAAATTAACGGGGCATGGTAGCGCATGCCTGTAGTTCCAGCTACTTGGAAGGCTGAGGCGGAGAGATCGCCAAGCCCAGCAGGTTGATGCTTGAGTGGCCATGAGCCTGCCACTGCACTTTAACCTGGGCAACAGACTGAGACTCCAACTCAAAATAAAATAAAATGAAATGAAACAAAATGTTCATGCAGTGGAATATTACACAGCCATAAAGAAGAAACATATGGACTTCGCAGCAACTTGTATGGATTTAGAGTCTATCACACTCAGTGATCTATTGCAGAAATAAAAAACTGAGTACTACATGTTCTCACTCATAAGCAGACCCCAAACATTTACCATAATACTATCAGAAAGGGATTGGCAGTAGAGGGATATGGCCAGGGTGGGGATGGGGGTAGGAACACAACATCAATAAGGGTACCTGATCTCCAGCCAGGCAAAGTAAGGACCAAAGGGAGGACCAAACTTTACCTGTACAATGACCACTTGTATATCTAATCCTGAATTGTACCCCACATC
>NW_007253372.1:3073869-3086711 GCF_000164805.1 Carlito syrichta | reverse complement strand
ACTCACCTCAGCCTCCCAAAGGCACAGGATTATAGGCTGAGCCACTGAGCCCGGCTTGTACTCCACATCTTTAAAATAAAAATAAATAAATAAATAAAATATCCATGCTGTCTTTGGGGAGACGAAACAGGACTGTGGCTGATTTTCTTTTCTTCTTTTGACTCTTTCTTGGTTTCCAATTTTTCTTTCTTTTAAAAAAGTTAATTACAATATTTTAATTTAAAATTTGTTTATATCATCCCTATTTTATTTATTTATATTTATTTTTGTCTTTTCTTTATTTCAATAGCTTTAGGGGGTGCAATTAGTTTTTGCATACATGGTTGCATCATTGTACAGTGGCAAAAAAGTCTGGGCTTTAGGGGGTGCAATTAGTTTTTGCATACATGGTTGCATCATTGTACAGTGGCAAAAAAGTCTGGGCTTTAAGAGTGTCTTTTTTTTTTTTGAGTTGGAGTCTCACTCTGTCACCACTCAGACAATCTTTCTGCCTCAGCCTTCCAAGTAGCTGGAACTGTAGGTGCACTACCACATCCAGCTAATTTTTTTTAAAATTGTAGAGACGAGGTCTCACCAAGTTGCCCAGGCTGGGGTCGAACCCATGGGCTCAGGCAATCCTCTCGCCTTGGCCTCCCAAAGTGCTGGAATTATAGGCTTGAGCCACCGCACCCAGCCACAATTTTATATTTAGTACCAAGAAAAACAGTGATCCCCTTTTTGCACCTCTTTTTATCTGCAAGCTCAGTTACAACTAAGGTCAATGGATGGTCTAAGAGCCACAGGAGGAAAGGAAGTGCCTGCTGGGTACTGCCTGGTCAGAGCATAGCACTAGGTCACTGACCAACATCCCCGTTCGCCACAGAGAGAGATGGTAGCTCCCAACCCACGCACATTCATATCTTCAGTCACACTGCTCTCTTTGCTTGAAAAGCTCTTCCTCTTCCTCTCCTGTATCTGGAAAAATCCTGCACTACTCTGTGACTTAACTCACATCCCCTTTGTGAAACCTTTGACTTTCCTTTAAACAACTGATCACCCTCCTCTATCTCTTCATAAACAATATAGGCAGTTTCTGGGCTGGGCGCAGTGACTTACGCCTGTAATCCCAGCACCTTGGGAGACCGAAGCGGGAGAACTGCTTGAGCCCAGGAGTTCAAGACCAGCATGGGCAGCACAGTAAGACTCCATCTCTAAAATATATATATTAAAAATTTAAAAAAGATGTCAGTATCTATCTGTCTATCTCACTAGGTTCTGAGGCCCAAGTTGTCAGGAACCGTCTCATATTCATTTTTCTATTTCTACTTCTGGTTCCATGTACACTGCCTGGCACTTACTAGGGTTTATTCAGTACTCTGTAAACACTTATAGAACACTTACAGAGTCTATCCTTAAAGGACTCTGCTAAGTCATCCCAGTTTTTCCAACACCAAGGCAAACCTCTGTAACACTTGCAAATATTTTACCTGCTCTGTAACCAAGCTTTTCCTGTTGCACTCGTTTTTATTCCTACCTTTCTGGAATATTTTTTCCCACACTATGCTAGGATCCAATAAGTAAAAGAGGAAATGAAGGAAACACAAGCACAGTTTCACTAAAATGAAGGAAACACAAGCACAATTACAATAATATTTAAAAATGAAATTAAAAAGGCATCGCCTCAAGTAAGATTTGAAAGAATCTATTGTTATATGTGCAGGTGAACATATTAAATTAATGTGGCATCTTAGAGGACAAATCTGAAAAAGCCAGACAGAAGTTATCACACAGAAAATTTCTTTCAAACCAGAAGAGAGTACTGCAAGTTTACTTCCTTGGGTCCAGATAGTCTTTTTCTTTCTTTCTTTCTTTCTTTTTTTTTTTGAGTCAGAGTCTCACTCCATTGTCCAAGCTGGAGTGCAGTGGCACAGTGATGACCACCCCAGTGACGATCTGCTGGGCTCTAGCGATCCTTCCGCCTCCGCCTTCCAAGTAGCTGGAACTACAGGCGTGTGCTACCACGCCCAGCTAATTTTTGATTTATTGTAGAGACCAGGTCTTGTCAAGTTGCGCAAGTGGGTCTCGAATCTGTGGGCTCAGGCAATCCACTCGCCTTGACCTCCCAAAGTGCTGGGATTACAGGCTGAGCCACCTAGCCTGGTCCAGATAGTCTTTAAAAACGCTACCATGTCTATATCACACATCCACAAAGTTGCTCAAATGGATATTCTAAGCAAGTGCAACACTATCTTCACAGAGACAGGAATTGTTTAAGTTCTTGATATTTAATGATTGAGATGTAACAAGGGCACCAGGAGCGTTGGAAAGTAATAGTGAGTTATTTTTTGGTCTAGAAAGCTAGGACACATTAAAACATGAGACAAATGATAAGAGATACAATGAAAGGCTGAAAAGCTGACATTTCTTTTGTGTAGACTGAAAAACTGACTATAATGTTTGATCCACTGACTCATGTCAGGATTTTCTATGTACAACATTACCAAGGTGCTGACCCAAAGGTTTTTCTGAGGTGAAGAGGTTTTGGCAGGAAGTGGTAAGGTGATTCATCGTTCTTCTTCAGTTATTTTCCAAATGCCTAGATTCCAGTTAGAATTAAATTGACACGTATTTATTTTCTTCTACTAAGTGAGATTAATGGGCGCTCTGGGCACACGTTCTCACTGAGAGAGCTTAACGGCTGGGTGAACTATAGTTCTCAATAGCACCTTGGTAAGAAAAAATACACTTAAAGCACGTTTCACCAGAGGACTAACTCCTAACTTCATTTACTCACTGGACAAATCTTCATGGGAGATGTACTATGTGCCACCTGTTATGCTAGGGTTAGGGATAAGGACCTTGTGCTCTGGTGGGAAGAACAAATGTGTAAACAAACAAATGCTGGAACGCATTGTAGGAGTTGCCACGGAGAGACTCAGAAACTACGACAAAGAGAAGGCATCAATTTTGCTTGGAGCAAGCTAAGAAGAGTTCATAGAAAAGATGGTGTTGAAATGGTAACATACCAGCAATTAAGAGGTGGGAGAAGGAAATGGATGAATAAGAGTTCGAGAGGGCATGGAAATCAGAAAAATGGTCGCCCAACAGAAGTATGGATAGCTAGGGATACTCCAGTTCAAAAGAATGCACTTCCTGAAGGTGTTATAGGAAATGGCTTTTTGCTATCAATGACTGAAATGGCTTCTGAGTTCACTGGTTGTTGGGTTTTTATATTGTTGTTCTTTTGTTCTTTCCATTTAGTATGCCCATGTAGGCCTGAGAACCTTTAAAAGTAGGGAAGATGGTCAAGAGTTCAATGTATATACTGCATTTCAAAACTTCCTGCAGAAAAAAAAAAAACAATTGTGTGTAATAATAGCTCAGGGAGACTCATTATGTGCATACACCTTGACGAACTACGAGATGGGGGCCTCTCATGACACTGAAGGCTATATGCAGGTCATATAAATTAGGTATAGAGACAGTCAAAATTCAAAAGTTCCACTGATGCTGAGATAAAGCAGTTCAAATTCCCATATTAATACCAGTATAGGGTAAAAATGTAGGATTTCCTGGAATCATACAGGAAGTAGATGACTATTACCATTTATCTCTAGTTAATCTTTTGTTAAAAATGTTTCAGATGCAGGGATTATCACTGAGTGTTCATAGAGTTAGTGATGACATACCCCGCTGGCTCCATAGAGGCAGACAGAATAGTAGCCTTCCACTGACCCCAAACTGTTTCAGTCCAGATATAATGTGATGACTCCTGAACTCCGTGTTCCTTGATCACACCCTGTCCTTTATCAGAGATGAGGGACCCAAAGCTGAAGATTATGAAAAGATTATGTTGAAGCACTGAACTGAACCAAGCTCATCAACAGTGCCCAACCCTTACAGCTCCTCAACTCTGACGTCATGTTTATCTTATTTGAGGCAACTTCTGGAACAATAATGCCAAGTTCTCTCTGAGGCTACACTCACACACATATTGCATTTTAAATGACTAGTTTTATTTTTTGCTGTTTCAGCTACGCAGGATGAATACATTCTAGAGCTCTAATTCATTATACTACAGCATGGTGACTATCATGATTAATTCTGTATTGTATACTTGAAGTTCGCTAAACAAGTAGATTTTAATGTTCTCACCACACACACACACACAGGTGAGAATGGAAGGTGATGAATATATTCATTCACTTGGTTGTGGTAATCATTTTACAACGTATACTTATATCAAAACACCATGTTGTATACCTTAATATATACAGTTTTTGTATGTTAATTGTACCTCAATAAAGCTGAAACAAAAGTCAGGATAAAAGCTACCTGGAAGAATATAACTCTTAAATACCATGACTTCATGCAATATCACAGCAACTTGAGTCTGTATGTGTTTGTGTACCATGATGTGAATCAATAAAAATGTCAATGTTCCAATGGTGGATGTTGCCCCAAGCTCTTGTTTTTCTGGCAGAACAGGGTGTCAGTCAATCCAGTCTGTACATGTGGACAAAAGGCAATATCATCAAACTTGACCTTTTTATTTATCCATACTAATAGTGGCATGTCAGAGATTTTAGGTCTCAACAAGTTGCCCAGGCTGGTCTCGAACCCAAGAGCTCAGGCAATCCTCTTACCTCAGCTTCCCATGCTGGGATTATAGGCATGAGCCATCACAACCAGCTGGTCTTGAGTATATAGTACCTTTGTAATGCAGTAATCAGAAACTGAGGAATTAATACAAAAGCTGGTCTTGAATAGATGAGACTCTTGCAGGGATGGCAAAACCATCACTTAAAGGAAACAAACAAAAAATTCTATACTTTTGAATATCTACAATCTCACTTCTAAATTAAAACTCTTAAAACTATGATATAATAAGGAATACTTTGTAACAGTGAGAGCAAGAATGATTCAGATATGAACTTTGAAAGTTTGTCCTTTCAGGTGTTGAGATAGATCCTTAATTTTCCTTGAATAGTCCCTTACAAATCATTAGGTATATACTGAGCCAAATATAAGATCTAGCAAGATCTCAAGTACTTTATTAGCTCTTTTCCTTTGAAGTTTAAATATTTTAGAAAGAATTTTTTTTTTTTTTGAGTTGGAGTCTCACTCTGTCGCCCAGACTGAAGTGCAGTGGCCGCTCCCGGCCACCGCAGCCTCGACCTGCTGGGCTCCGGCGATCCTTCCACCTCAGTTTTCGAAGTAGCCGGAATTACAGGCATGCGCTACCACGCCCGGCTGATTTTTTGGTTTATTGTAGAGATGAGGTCTCGCTGCCCAGGCGGGTCTCGAACTCGCGGGCTCAGGCAATCCACTTACCTCAACCTCCCAAAGGCGCGGGATTACAGGCTGAGCCACCGAGCCTGGCTTAGAAAGAATATTTTAAAATGTGATTAGTATAAATTCCTGCTGTGTGCACTGGAAGTCTCCCCTGCAGTTCCAGGTCGCAGGAGAACACCCAGAGAACTCCAGACAACATGATTGTTTACTGATATGTCAGTGTTACAATCCTTTAACAATGGTGAGGCTATCCCGGTGCATAGGGTGAGTGCTGGCTGCCCCCGTTTAAGGACTTTAGAGCACATGGCAGCCATCTCCCTGGACACCCCTCCAAGCATCCTTTCATGTCACCTGGCCTTGCCCTTTTAGACATAGACAAAGGTGACACAGTTCCTCTGTGCTCTGTCTCAGAACTCTGAGGAACTGACCCCCAATGTCCACAATTTCAAAATCCAGAGCATATTGAAGGACTCAAACAAGACTTGTGAATAAACAAGATTTTATTGTCTTCAGATCTAAAAATTGTAGATCCAGTTTAAACAAAAAATTCAGTCAATAAAGTATTAAACAGCCCCACTAGCAGTAAACATTAGTAGGCCAGTCAATGATAAGAAAATAAAGAAAACCCCCAAGTACTTACTAGTGTTTGGCATGTAAAAGAAAGACAAATATAATACTCAGTTTTCATTAATGCTAGAAAAGCCTTAGCTAGTCGGAAACCATTTTCAGAACTAGAATTATTTTGCAAAACTGAATTTTTTTTAAAGCAGGTTTTTGGTAACAGAGTTTTTAGGTGTATAAGTATTAAGATATTTTATACTAGAAGTAATTCAAAAGAAAATATTTCCCAAATGTCCTATACATTGTGTTGCCTTTTAAAAAAGGATAATTTATTAACCTTTTCTCAATAATTCAAGATAATTATTATGAATGTGAGACACAATTCTCTTTAGTCAGTATAATAAACAAATAAAAACTGTAGAAATAAGAAACACGATACAGTTTGAAGATTAGTGTGTTAATATTATATATCTTATAATATATTAATAAGATTAATGTGTAACAGTAATGAGATGTTTTACTTTCTCTTTTATATAAAATATAACCACTGACCTAATAATTCATATAATAAGAATTCCAAGTATGATGAAACAGAGTGTTACACAATTATTCCAATCATTAAATGCACAATATTAATATGTATGTGTTATATTCATTTAGCATGGTTAGAGAGATGTTAATATATCACTCAAATAATACTTTTCTGATGAAAGACAAAGAAGACATTCCTGGTGAGCAGAAACAAAATAAAACGCAAACAAACATCACTTAATTTCTTTCACTTTCAAATATCCAGTACTGGATATTTAGCTGGATATTTTTGTGTATGAAATGTATGATTGAGTCCTTTTGGTAGTGACTCTTATGAGTATATTTATAGATAATATAAAATCATATTTTTATCACTTTTTATATTTTTGCAGATATGCTAGTCCAGGTGACTCCTGTAACGAGAGGCAGACTCCTGTTGTATTGGGATATTTTGGCATTTTTCAGCTCTATTATTTAAGTCCTTAATATGAAATATTGACTAATTTAATAGCCATGAAGATAGTTTAGGTGTTCACTCTTTTGGCAGAGAATACATTTTTGTGTAAACCTTTTGAGAAATGGTTATTTTCTTAGACCTTTTACGGATTTGAATTGGAAATTATTCCTAGGTCTAGGCAAACAGCTTGATTAATTTTTTTCCATGAAGCCTGTTATTGTTCAGGAACAAGAGCATTATCCAGTATGTCCCCTACATATCCAGTACATCCCCTACATATCCAGTACATCCCCTACATACAAACCTTCAAGTTGCAAACATTCAAAGATGCAAATGTGCTTTCGCATGTCCAATCACGTAAGTTAGTTCACATGTCTGGTGTACATTGTCACATGCATCCTCTTCAAGCGATTATGCTTTCATGTACTTTACTGTACAGTACTGTATAGAGTACAGTACTGTATTACAAACCTATTACAGTATAGTACTGTATAGCTGATTGTGTTAGGTGGGTACCTAAGCTAACTTTGTTGAATTTACCAACAAATTGGACTTATGAACACATTCTCAGAACAGAACTTGTTTGAATGTCAGGGACTTACTCTAATCAAAAGTTCTGATCGGTCTTGGCAGGGCTGTCCTTTGCTCCATGGCAGAATTTACTTTTGGAAGATCTCATTGTCACTATCTCACTATTTTTTTTTTTTTTTTTAGTTGGAATCTCACTCTGTCGCCCAGACTGGAGTGCAGTAGCATGCTCCCGGCCACCGCAGCCTTGACCTGCTGGGCTCTAGTGATCCTTCTGCCTCAGCCTTCCAAGTAGCTGGAACTAACTACAGGCGCGCGCTACCATGCCTGGCTAATTTTTGATTTATTGTAGAGACAAGGTCTCGCCAAGTTGCCCAGGTGGGTCTCGAACCTGCAGGCTCAGACAATCCTAAATCCTACCTCTTTACTCTGATTATTTACCTAATTATTTTTCTGTCCTGACATGAGAGATAGGATGAGAAATTAAACAGTGAAGAGATATTACATTGAGGTGATGGGAGATTCTCATTTTTGAGGTGTTGCTTTTTCCAAGAGGAGGGGGTAGTTTTCCTCTTTAACTCTTGTGTGACATGGCGGGGGAGGAGCAGAATTGAGGAGTAAAGGGATGTCCACCCCCCAGCCCATGGGCCACATGCAGCCCAGGATGGCTAGTCACATGGCCCCACAAAATCTTTTAACAGCATGTGTTTGTTAGCATTTATTTTCTTTGTGACCCCATGCATAGTTCCATTTTTGAAGTTCACAATCATGCCTTATTCATGACATCACTTTTTGGCAGCGCATACATTTATGAGCAGTTGTTTTCAATGATGAAACACACGAGCGAAATCTGAACAAACATCTCTGATGAGCACCTTGAGAACTCACTCAGACTTGCGACCATTTCCATCAAACCAGACACTGACAGATTAGTTTTACAAAAACAACGTCAAATTTCTTCCCCACTAGCTTTATATTGTTCTCATTTTTCTAAACTTTATAATAAAAATATATAAAAATAAAATAAGCCATATTATGTATATATGCTTACTATATCATATAATTTATGTGTGACCCAAGACAATTCCTCTTTACTCAATGTGGCACAGGGAAGCCAAAAGGTTCTACCCTTGGGTAGAAGAGCCCAGCTTACTCCAAGTCCCCAGCCTCACCCATTCCCCGTCATAATTCCCACAGCCACACAGAATAGTCTGGACTAAATCCCCAAATCCCATTCCACCAAAAGCCTCCTTTGCATTTTCCAAGGTGATCACTAGCTAATAGGATGAACTTCTCTGAATGCTCACAGCTACTCATGCTTTCCTGGAAGATGGTTCGCTCCCTTACCTTCCTCTTTTTCCCAGGAAACACACACGTGCACACACACAAATGCATGCATTTTAACAATGGGCTTGTGGTCTTGGTCTAGCCAGTCAGAGTGACCCTAATGCTGGGAACTTAGAGTGTCAGAACAAAGCAAGTGTGGGGTGCAGACAGAGGGGAGGAGAGCTCTGTCCTTTGGCTTCAGTAGAGTTTATATCAGGCACCAAAGCCATTTTGCATTGCTTTCTCCTGGGCCCAGGGACAGCCAGGCCACCTTCACTTTCCCCTCACTTCACATGACCAAAAAACACTAAACAAATAAACAGCAGCCACTTTAAGATTATCATAACATGTAATTCAAAAATGGAATATTTGCATATATTATTTAGATCTAATACCTACAAATCAATAGTTTAAAAGAAGGCAGATGGTTCATTTTCTAAAATGGGCAAAATGTTTGAACAGTCATTTCACAACAAAAAGATAACAAATGGCTAATAAAGTTAATGAAAGATGTCCAACATCATTAGTCATTGGGAAAATATAAATTAAAACCACAATGAGATACATGTCAACCATCCCTGCACAACAGAATGGCTAAAATGTAAAGAAATGACAAGTAATTGGAACTTTTTATAAGTTGTTGGTTGGAGTGTAAACTGGTACAACCACTTTGGAAAACAGTTTAAAAGTATCTACTAAACTAAGCATATGTTTGCTCTGTGCCCCAGCTATTTAAATTCTGGATATATACCCCCCAAAAACGAGTACATACTTATGTTTACCAAAAGACAAATACAAGAATGTTCACAGGAACTTTACTCACAATACTGTAGTGAAAAACTGGAAACAAACCAAACATCCAGTGGTGACTGAATGTATAAAAAGCTGTAACACAGTTATAAAATGGAATTTACACAGCAATAACCATTGTTATACAATATTTGGATGACTCTCACAGACATAAGATGGAGTGAAAGAAGGCAACACATACCATATGATTGCAATGACATGAAAATAAAAAGAGCAGAATCAATCTATGGTGAAGTGAAATCGGAATCACAGTTATTTTTATGATGGGGCAAGGGAGTGCCCACGACAGCCTTCTGGGGTGATGGAAATGTTCTGTATTTTTATATATGTGCATACAAACATAAAAATTAATTGAATCGCAAACTTAATATTTTAATATTTTGCTCGATGTAAGTTCCACCACAATTAGAAAAGAGGAGACTGAATAAAGAAAATGTGGTACATGCACACAATAGAATATTACACAACCATAAAGAAGGAAAAATCATGGACTTCACAGCAAACTGGAAGGAGCTGGAGACAATCATACTTAGTGATCTGTCACAGAAACAAAGACCCAAATACCACATGTTCTCACACATAAGTGGGACCTGAACATTCATCACAATAACACGAGAGAGGGATCGGCTGTCACAGAACACTGCTGGGGGTGAGAGGGAAGGGAATGTAACAACACAAAGGGCACCTGGTCCTAAACCAGAGGCAGTGAGGACCAGCTCACCCACACACATTACTGATGTACCTAATCCTGACTTGTATCCCATATCTTTATATAAAGTTGGGGGGGAAAAAGGAGAGAAGAGGGGAGAGAGGATTAATCAGATCTAGCATATCATCACTGTTTTAGGCAATGTGGTTTAATAAGGAGATATCAAAGAACATATAGTAACTTCTTTATTATTATTTTATTTTTATTTCAATAGCTTTAGGGAGAACAGATAGATTCTGGTTACATGGTTGCATTGTGTAGTGGCAAAGAAGTCTAGGCTTTAAAAGGTATACTCACAGTAACTTCTATGCTAATATTTCCTGCTTTGTTACCAAGTTCCTTAAACCCAGCAATATTTCCAAATAATATATTTGTTCTTTGGTATTTCTGATTGGAACATAGTTTTCTGTATAGGTCCATCTTACAAATGATTTACCTTAATGCTATTGTTCCTGAACAATAACAGCCTTCATGGAAAAAAATTAATCATGCTGTTTGCCTAGACCTAGGAATAATTTCCAATTCAAATCCGTAAAGGTCTAAGAAAATAACCATTTCTTGAAAGGTTAACACAAAAATGTATCCTCTGCTGAAAGAGTGAACACCTAAACTATCTTCATGGCTATTAAATTAGTCAATATTTCATATTAAGGACTTAAATAATAGAGCTGAAAAATGCCAAAATATCCAAATACAACAGGAGACTGCCTCTCATTACAGGAGTCACCTGTACTAGCATATATGCAAAAATATAAAAAGTGATAAAAATATGATTTTATATTATCTACAAATATATTCATAAGTCACTACCAAAAGGACTCAATCATACATTTCATACACAAAAATATCCAGCTAATGTGTTGTAGAAATGACTTAACATACCTACTCAAGAAAGAAAATTCACACTTCATCTCTGAGACAGCAGTAAAAAATTACTATTTTTCTAAAGTATGACAAATAAAAAAATGAGATCTTTGTTTTACCAGACTGCTTTAAATTTTGAAGCAACTGGTCTGTTTATTTTATGTTATAGTTTTGAAAGACTAGATTAATTTTGACAAGTTTCAGAATTCTAATATGGTTGATAATGACACGTAAAATTGAATTTTGTAAAAGAAGTTTCATTCATCATCTTTAGAATAAGCATAATGCAATAAAAACCCCCTGACTCAAGCCAAATCATGGGTGCCCACTTTAATGTTATCCCCGAGTTCTTACAAACCAGTAAGAAGACACAAACACACCAATATTAAAATAGGAAAAGAATCTTCTACAAAATAAACAATACATGCAAATAGGTATATGCGGTCTAACAATTAAGTCACAAACGCATCCTAGAAAAAGTGCCACACCCCTCACTGCTGAATATCACTACAGTCACCTTTGAAATACTCCCCTTGGGAAGCTATGCACTGACGCCAGAGCCTGGTCCACCTGTCAAAGCAATTTTGGAACTCTTTTTCTGGAATAGTCATCAGAGCTGTCATATTACTCTTGTTGTCCTGAATGTCATCACATGTCTTCCTTTCAATATTTCCTTTATCTTCAAGTGAAGAAAAAAAAATCACTGGGGGCCAGATCAGGTGAGTGGGGAAGGTGTTCCAACACAGTTATTTGTACAGTGCTGCCAACATAAGAGCATGGTGACAAGTTCATGAACTTAATTGTCCGACTTCAACAAATAATGATGACAGCTCTGAAGGCCATTTCAGAAAAGAGTTCCAAAATTGCTTTGACGGGTAGACTAGGCGCTGGTGTCGGTGCAGAGCTTCCCAAGAGGAATACTTCGAAGGTGACCGTGGTGATACTCAGCAATGAGATGTAGCACTTTTTCTAGGATGGTTTGTGAACCTAATTGTTAGACCTCCTATTTCCTTGTGAACATATGAGGAATTTCTCATAAACATATGAGGTCATTTTTAATTCCCTAGTAATCAAACAAGTACAAACAAACAACAACAAACAGCTTTTAATCTAAAAAAGACAGAGATTTAAAAAATTATAAAAGTTGCAAATGTAACTATGAAGGAAGATTTGGAAAAGGAATTTTAATTCCAAGTGTAACTTTAGTAATTGAGTGAGAAGAAACACAAATAACTCTGGCAGTTAAAAAATTGGTGAAACTGGTACTGACTTCATGACAGGGTTAACTTCTTTGCTTATGTACTGTCTTTTTGAGTTTAAAAGTACAAAATATTCCTAACATAATGAATAATTCTGGTTTTTGTTTTGTTTTGTTTTTTTTACAATGGATAATACTTGGCCAGGTGCGGTGTTCATGTCTGTAATCTCAGTACTTTGGGAGGCTGAGGCGGGCGGATCCTTGAAGCCAGGAATTCACGACTAGCCTGGGCAACATAGCAAGACCTTAACTCTACAAAAAAAAATTAAAAATTAGCCGGATGCTGTGGTGCACATTTGTGGTCCTTGTTACTGAGGCAGGTGGATCACTTGACCCCAGGAATTCAAAGCTGCAGTGAACTATGATCACATCACTGCACTCCAGCCTGGATGGCAGAGCAAGACCCTGTGTCTTTAAAAATAATAATTAATTTTTCAGGGTATATTCCCAGTAGGGGGATTGTGGGGTCATATGGAAGGTCGATTTTTAGAGCTTTTAGGAATCACCACACTGATTCCCACAGA
>NW_007253372.1:3046716-3073780 GCF_000164805.1 Carlito syrichta | reverse complement strand
CAAATCACTCTATAAAAAAGATACCTGCACACGTATGTTTATCACAGTATTGTTCACAATAGCAAGATCATGGAACCAACCATGCTGTCCATCAAAAGAAGACTGGATTTAAAAAATGTGGTACATATACACAATGGAATATTACACAGCCATAAAAAAGAACAAAATCATGAATTTCGCAGCAACCTAGATGGAACTGGAATTTATAATACTGAGTGATCTCTCACAGAAACAGAGATCTGAGTATCACTCATAAGTGGTTCTTGAACAACTATCGTAATACATAAGAAAAGGATTGACAGTGGCAGGAAACTATGGGGGGAGACAAGGAGGGGAAGGGAGGTGGGATTAACGGTAGTCAATATCTGTCTGGGTACGGGGGGGCCACACCTCATCAACAAGGGTATCTGCACAATGCATATTTGTATATCTAACCCTTAACTGTACCCCATAATTTTAAAATGAAAAATATGTTAAAAATAATTAATTAATTAATTAAACAAAATAGATACTACTATAAAAAGTACTGATCTTTCTTTTAGCTAACCATCCCTATGGTATAAAGCTAGTGTTTTTACAAGATGGCTATAACCAAAATAATATTTCTTATCTGGTGGCATTTTACTCTGTCAGTAAAGTACACAGAAAAGAAATGACTTGAGAAATAAACTTGCCAACCTGAACCTATAAAATGAAAAGCATAATTCACGAGGTCATACGTCAGATGGTATTTTCTCTGCACACTAATAGCTGATGCCAGAAATTACTATTATCCAAAATTGCATTATGTTCTCCCTTTTAAGAGGCTTCTGCTTAAAAATAAAACTTTTTTTTTTTTTTATGTGTCAGAGTCTCACTCTGCCACACAGGTTGGGGTGCAATGGCATGATCACAGTCACTGCAGTCTCAACCTGCTGAACTCAGGTCATCCTTCTGCTTCAGCCTTCCAAACAGCTGGAACTACAAGTACATGCCACCACGCCCAGCTAATTTTCTGGTTTATTGTAGAGATGAGGTCTTGCCAAGTTGCCCAAGTTGATCTAGATCCCCAGGGTCAGGCAATGCTCTCTCTTCTACCTCACAAAGTGCTGGGATTACAAGCGTGAGCCACCTTGCCCAACCAAAATAAAACTTTTAACCTACATAAGATTACATATTCAAAATATTTTTAAAACATGAGTCTCTGCTCTTAAATTGCTAATAATAAAGTTAGAATGAGGCAGTTCAATGAAACATTTGCCAAAATTTCATGAAAAATATTTGGGTTCTGGGCAGGGTGAAAAAGCGAATCAAATCTCCCTTTCCTTCCTTCAATTTTCGTGTGGGGTCAAAACACTCAGTGCTGGCTGGATGCAGTGGCTCACACTGTAATTCCAGCACTTTGGGAGACTGAGGCAGGAGGATTGCTTGAGCACAGGAATTCAAGATCAACCTGGGCAACACAGTGAGACTTCGTCTCTGCAAAAAATAAAAAATTAGCTGGACCTGCTGGTGCATACCTATAGTCCCAGCTACTCAGGAGGCTGAGGTGGGAGGAGTGCCTGAGCCCAGGAGTTTGAGACTGCGGTAGCTGTGATCCTACAACTGCACTCCAGCCTGGACAACAGAGAGAGACTACAACTCAAAATACAAAAACATTCAGTGCTCTTGCATTAGCACCAGGATAGTGCTGGAGTCAGACTATTTTAGAGGTGCCAAGATAAAGGTGGTGAGCGTGCCCATAAAGTGATTTTTAGACTCCTAGGGAAGTTTTTCAACATACATGGAGAAGCAGTGTGCACAATTTACCCCTTTACTAATGTGGCAGTTTGAGTTTACACTTAGAAAAGTAGTCACAGTGCACAGCCAGGTTCATGGCAGAATCATACAACTAATCATCCAAACAAGGATCTTTGTAGAGTAAAATCAAGTGCTAGGAATAATGGTGCAGAGACAACAGGCATAAACCGGAACACATGGCCTTCCTACGGCTGCTCAGTTCGGTGCCTGGCACACTCACGGCTCAATAAATATTTCAAGATGGCAGGCAGGCCCTGACATAATTGGTCCAGCAGAAGGATGAAAAGATCATCAATCTTTAGAGCACCTGATAATTCATCAGTAACATTCATGAATGATAAATAGGGAGAAGGTATCTTGAACAATCTGTATGGGTCCTTACAACGATAACCCCATCATCCTGTCACCATAAGAATTCAAAAAAATCTCCTTTCTTGCATTATTCCAAGCATAGGGTGCTGGAGGCTTGCCCACTTCCCTCAAAATGTCCTATTCTAACTCAGCCCAGTTGGGTTAATCCAATTGTTAACCCAACTGGGGTTGAGCAGGATTTTATACAGCAATAGAAAAAACTTTGCGTGGGTCTCAAATGTCCTATTAGCTACCTAAAACTCTTACTGGGGTAGGGACATGACAAGAATAAAACAACTAACACTTGTTGAACAAAAAAGAGAGAGGGAGGTGAGAGCATGAGAGCAGGGACAGGGGAGATGACACCTGTAAGGGTCTGCTGTGAGTATAGATGGATCTATGGGGAGACCCCCCCCCCAAAGGCCTAAATTATCTTTTGGAGGGTGGGCCCCCTGTAGTCCAGGCTTTCCCTGCTAGGTAAGTGTTCTAGGAACCCACTGGCATCAGTGAACCAGCTCGTGTTGCTGTGAGAGGCTGTGTCCAGCTTCAGTGAATTTTTTTTTGGAAATGCTTTCAATGAGTTTGTCCATTTCATGATGGGTGATTTACAAGCACACCTGCCCACACTGCACTGAGTATTCAGCAGTTTTTGACCAAAAATGGCATGACCCCCATGCCTCACCCTCCCTATTCGCCTGATCTCGCCCTGAGTGACTTTTTTGTTTCCCTGGATGAAAAAAGTCCTCAAAAAGAAACGTTTTGTCGATGTGGAAGAGATGAAACAAAAACAGGAGAAGCACAAAAGGCATCACAACTGACAAGCTCAAAAACTGTTCTGAGCAACAGAAAAAGCATCTCAATAGTTGTATTACATCAGATGGAGAGTACTTGAAGGTGCTGAAGTTCAAACATGTAGGAATAAATACACTGTTTTTCATAAATACATTCCAGGTTTTTTGGGCGCCCCTTGTACAGCTGCCCTCTGTGCAAGGATCTAGGCAGAAACTGGATCCTCTTCCATCTAGCCCAGGCATGAAAGGCAGGTTGTGAGATTATCTCCCTCCACTTCCTTTTCGCACCTCTTTTCTCACTTCTCCCAGTACTTATACCACAGTGTTTCTTTCCATTCAGAGTTCAAAGTACTTTGTAATTCCAGTGACAATCTTACTGTAGAAATCCTGATAATTCAATACTTTCTGTAAATTCCTACAGTTTCACACTGCCATCTTATTCACTGGGACATCAGTTGCCAGATTATGGTCAGCTAGTTTAGCCTTATTCCTTATTGACTTAAGTTCCACCTTTGTTTTTTTCTTCTTTGTTTTACTATATTTATCAGTCATGCTACTTTGTCATATTTTATGCAAAATGTATGGTAAATGTAGTCAATCCCTTAAAATCCTTACTAGATAAAGACACAGCTACAAAAACAGAAGGAAAGGAAATAGAGCAGACCTAGGTAGAGCTTTGTCTCTAAATTCCAATTTTACTTTAATCAATGTCAAAATCAACCCTGTTTCATATCAAGCATCTCAACTCTGTCCCCTCTAAAGATAGCCTCAGATACCCTATGGGAGGTCCCTGGAGGACCAGTGGGTCACAGGGATAGCCTTGTTTGGGGTCAGAGTTTAAGCTCGTGCTATTTTCCATCCTAAACAAAGGTGACACTGACCTCACACCATCAGCAGTCAGTGCCCTGGAAGTCATTCCTCCACAGTGGTGATGTACTGTGCTGAGCTCATACCTGCTCTCATCTGGTACCTGCATGGTCAACATCGAATGTCTGCAGGAAGATTGACTTACTTAGAAATGCAGTTTATGAACATGAACGCCTTTCTTCCCCCTCTGTGCAAAGCTGCTTGGCCACACACAGGGTTCAGAACCACAATTATAACTTCCCTAGCCCTGTGTACTCATCACAAAAACTCTGCAGCCCAGACAGTCATCGACTGTGTGGCTCTAAGTAATGTATTCATTGGTTGGAAAATGTAGGGGATTGCATGTGAAAAACTGCAGGAGGAAGTTATCTGTGGCAAACTTGCCAAGTAAGAACAAAAGATGTGGAAACAAAGAAATGACCAGAGAAAAAACACATGTGACAAACCATAGGATACATTCCTATCAGAGTCTTGTTAGAAATCCATTCATACCTGCACTTTTTGTCTTTTAGGAAATAAAGCCCAGCCTGCCAATACTGTTCTTATTATTCTGAATAAATTTCATTTACATATTTACATATATAAAAGGATTGAGACTTTACATTTCTGTTGTATTTGGTTCTAAAGTAAACAATAACTTATCATCACTTAAGCAAAGGTTAAGTGTAGTACATGGATTCAAATATTTTAGACAGTATAAGAATAATACAGATAAACGAACGTGAACTTTGAGAAAGCTGGGTTCTGACCCCAGCTCTGCCCCCAGGCAGCTGGGTGCCCTTGGGAAGTCCCTTTCAGGAACTCAGTTTCCTAATCCCAGTTGGGCTAGGTCTGTGGTTCTCAAACTTTAATGATTACCTGGAGGGTTGATTAAGATGCAGCTTCCTGGGCCCTGCTTCAGACCTAACAGATTTGAATCTTAGAGGCAGAACAGGAATCTGTTCCCTCTCCAGGTGATTTTGATCTGGATATTAAAGCAATACATTTTGAGAAACACTAGACTACATGACCTCTTCACATACTTAAAAAAAAAAAAAAAAACTTTGACAGGCTGAGTGGTTCGGCCTGTAATCCCAGCACTTTGGGAGGCCGAGACAAGTGGATTACCTGAGCCCTCGGGTTTGAGATCAGCCTGGGCAACTTGGCAAGACCCTCATCTCTATAATAAATCAGAAATTAGCCAGACACAGTAGCACGTGCCTGTAGTTCCTGCTGCTTGTAAGACTGAGGCAGAAGGATCACCGGAGCCCAGCAAGTTGACACTGAGGAGGTGGTGAGTGTGCCACTGCATTCCAACCTGGGCAACGGAGTGAGACTCCAACTCAAAAAAAAAAAAAAAAAATCCTTAAAATTCTGGTTCCATGAGTAAGTCAAGTTGAATTCACATCCTCCTTTCCAAAAAAAACTACCTCAAGAGTCTTTCTGCCCATTTGTTTCTTATTTGCTATTCATGGACATAGAAACATAAAAAAATATTGCAGGATTTCCTAATAGCCTTACTTGGATATCAATAACTTTGCAGTAAGCAGATGACTTAATAGTAATAAAGTCATGATGTCTTAACTATAATTGGCTTTTGCAATGTGGCTAACTCAAGGAAAATGATTCACCAGGTCATATTATTGTTAATAATTATTATTTGTAATAATCACAACTACATGAATTACCAAAGGTCTCCTGTTAGCTTTTGCATACCAGTAGTACAGAAACCATCTCCATACACTCTGCTTTTAATTTTACCATAAGCATTAAAAATAAAATCTAATGTACTAAAAAAAATATGACAGCCTGGGCAACTTGGTGAGACCTCATTTCTATAATAAACCAAAAAATTAGCTGGACGGGGTAGTGCGCACTTGTAGTTCTGCTACTTGGAAGGCTGAAGTGGAAGGATTACCTGAGCCCAGCAGGTCAACTCTGGAGTAGCTGTGAGTGTGTGTGCCACTGCACTCCAGCCTGGGCGAAGGAGTAAGACTCCAACTCGAAAAAAAAAAAGTATGTATGTGTGTGTGTGTATATATATATATATACACACACACACACATATATGTGTGAAATAGAAAGTTATAATTAGAACAGAGATGACACATATTTTTCCACTGTATAAAGAGCAATTGGAATAAAAATTGATTTTTAAAAGCCAACTTCACCTAGAAAGCAGCAGAGAATTTTCACAAAACTCTGGAGATGCTGAAGGAACAAACATGCCATGTTCATGCCAAACATTCTATTTCAAAGCCCACATGTTTCCAAATGTTGGGGATGCTACTGACAGCTGGTTTGATTTTCCATAAAGCCCAACAGAAATTTCTATATCTCCTAACATGCATTTATAGCACATCAGAGAATGTGCTTTCCCCATCGAGATTTATTTCTACAAAATAAATAATATTTCCCATGTAGTTACACTCTTTGCATCACAAAGACCAAGTCCTCGTGGATGCTACTCATTTTGGAGTGCTATGTTGTGGGTGTAGTCAGCAATTAGGCCCCGCAGTTTTGACTACCAATCATCTGACTACTGATTTCACGTGGACTGTCTACATGCCTTTCTGTAACATCCATGACCGGCATCCTAGCCTAAGGCTAATAAGACCACAGGAGCCTGCCCCTCCTGGGTTGCTGCATGCCATTGTGTTTAGCGGTAGGCAGGAAATGGACACAACTGAAGAGGACTGCTCATTGCTTCCTGGTGTCCTGATTCAGTGTCCCTTAGTGGTGTTTCCTTCTTGAAGTGGGTGTATAGCTATCTTCCTGGTGCAGCACAGTGCAGTAGATTGGATGTACCATTCTGGTTGCAGCACTGTAAAGGGATTATATCTGTGCCCTGTTCAGATCCCCTCAGGATATTGTAGCTGGGTACTGCTGGGCTTCTTGGGGCTTTCTGCCTAGCAGGAGCCCAAGGCAGAAGGGCCAGAGAAACTGCCCCCAGGAGCAGCCCTTAACCAATGACTGGCAGAGCTTGCAGCTTTCTTGCTCCAGTTCCTGCCCCCAGGGATGGCCTTGCGTTTCACAGTGACATCCAGAATTTCCCAAGGGGCTCAGCCTGCATTTACCAACAGTGGAAACTGGCACTATGATTCCTCCTTGATGGCTGGCTTCACTTCCTCACTCCCCACAGGTAATTCCTGAATGTCACCTGCATTTGCATCCTTTTTGATAGGGTCCGCTGCGGGCCAAACTCACCTAAGATGCCCATTGGGCCAAACTCACCTAAGATGCCCATCTCCCGCTAACCGTTCTCTCAGGAAGACTGTCTTTCACTGGAAAGGGTTTTTAGCATTTAGGATTGACTGGCATATAAATGCTGGAGATAATGTTTGTCTTTGTTAATGTCCCTTAATCTCTCCAACAGCAAGTTAGAATCCCTAGACAAACAGAAAACATAATCTGGAAAGAGATAGAAAAGGTCATTCTTCCTTTGGTTCATAGTTGAAAGAACTAAGGGGAAATGATTTATCCAAGGTAATAGCCAGGAAATGGCTGAACCGTGAGTGGAAGTTAGATGTTTTGGCCACAAGACTACACTTCAAACCTGGGAAGAAAGCAGCATGCTATTGTATTAAGTCAAAAGACACATTATGACTACATAGAAGTCAGGCATAAAGAGTTTCTAGGGTTTTGTTTTTTTTCCCTGAGTTTTTGTCATTAGTAAGATCTTCCATGCTGCAAATAGAAGTTCCTGGACATTATCTCAGTTTCTATTTTATGATCCTGTGCTCAATTAGTGAAATGATGGTCAAACATAAAGTATACATCTTAAGAGATTCCTCTCAGCAGCATTTATATGATTCACCCTTTCATGTTATGTGTCTAAATTAAATGCATCACTTCTGCAGTTTTCTTCTTTCCCTCCTCCAATCATCCCAGATGTACAAGGTTTCTACTCAGAAGGGGTTTGGAAACACCTTGGCTTTGATATTCTCACCAAGGGCACCCCCACTGAAAAGACTGAAAGTGATTGTCACTGGAATCAGTTTCATTTCCTCATGCATTAGACACTTCTTGCGCTTATTGTACTTACATCATGACAAACTTTCATGTAAAAACTATAAACTAAAATATGTAATTCAGGTAACTTGGAGGCTGGAACAAGCCTTATGAAAGATTAGATTCACCCTTCCTTGTATAAATGAGAAATCCAAGCCTCAAGAAAGTCACGTGATCTTACTAAATAAATAACAGCTACTATAAGTAGAGATTCAAGTCTTTGGATTTCTGGTTTGGTTCTTTCCTCAAATTATTATGGTTATTAAGCGTCTTTTCTGAATTCATCCACATTATTGGAATGCAAAAGAATTCCCAAAGGTTGTGACAGAAACAGCTGACATCACCTGATCACACTCTCGTCTCTGTACTAATAAACCCACAGAGATTTTTAGGGGCTATCCATCAGTCCTGTGATCCACCACCAAACATGGTATCTCAGGGAACTTAGATTTCAGCTACTCTGGGCTCCTGTCGCATGCCCAAACCCTGGTTTTTTAGGTCTAGAATCTCTTGGGAATTCAAATAGAAACCTTTTCAAATCACAAATTTCCAAAGGAAATTTCGCTAGGGATATTTGAAATTGTTCCACAGTTGAATTTCCTAAATATATTGTGCTCAATGCTACTTGAATTTTCTTTTAAGAAAAAACTGTCTTTTGCAGCAACATGGATGGATGCAGCTGGAGACCCTAAGAGCACTACCACAGAAACAAAACATTGAATACCGTATGTTCTCACTTATAAGTGGGCCCTGATCACTGGCCACGTGAGCACCAAGGTGGTAACAAAAGATGCTACACAGTGCTAAAGAAGGGAGGGCAGGAGAAGGGAGAAGGGACACATAACCACACATGGGGTGCCAAGTCCACTGTTGGGGATGAGAGGGCTCACTTTTGAAGCCCAAACCTCACCTGCAAGCAATTCACTTATGTAGTAAGTGCTCACATGGACCCCACAACTCTAAAATAAAATTTATAGAACTCAAGATACATGTTAAGACCTGAACATGAACAGCTCTGATTAGAAGGGTGTCTGATGAGCTAACAGCTACTGGGCTTTTTGCTCTATGGCAGTCCTACAAGTCAGGGCAGCATCTTTGGTTATCAAACTCTGAACATGAAAATGCCCTGGAGACAAATGTACTTCAAAAGAGTGTAAGGCAGGTAACAGCCAAACTCAGGAAGCAATGGCTAGCCATTTGTTTCTATCAAAAATCTATTCTTTCTTCACATAGAATTTTCTTAGAAATGTTATATTAAACTTGTAATATTCATGATAGCGGGACCTTTAATGAGAATGTAAAGATTCATATCTTACTTTACTCATCAAACACATATATTTCCATTTTTTTTTCAAAATCATTTTCACTCCATTAATTTTACTCATGTTAAGTCAAATATGGGGAGGAAGAGAAAGAGGAGGAGACGACATTGCAATAAACGGGCAAAGCTACAAAATGTTTTTTTTTTTTCTCTGCTCTACTGGGATTTGTGGAGCTACAGTGGAAACAGCATTGGCTAAAATCATGGAGTCCGGGGATTACAGGCCTGACTCATTCTACAACTTCATGCCTCAATTGCTTAATCTGTAAAATAGAGACAATCAAACCTACTTCTCATACCTTGGAAACCCATATGCGCTTCCTCATGTGGTGTCTATAAGAGAAAGGCAGCCTGGAGGTCCTGGCTGAGAAGGATATGCAGCATGGCACGATCCCCCACGGGCAGCTAAGGCAGATGTAGACCGCATCCATAGATCAAATTGGAGTCTCAGTCTAAAAGAACTGTCACTTGGGATGTTCACTGTTCTGGCCACTTCCATGGAACCAGACAGGACATTTCAAAAGTGACACCAACCAGCCAGGCATGGTGACACATGCCTCTAATCCCAGCACTTTGGAAGGCAGAGGTGAGAGGATTGCCTGAGCCCAGGAGTTCATGACCAGCCTGGGAAACTGGATGAAACCTCCACTTTACAATAAGTCAAAAAATTAGCAGGGCATGCTGGCGCATGCTCGTAGTCCTAGCTACTTGGGAGACTGAGGCAGAAGGATTGCCTGAGCCCAGCAGTTGGGGGCTGTGGTGGTATGAGCATGCCACTGCACTCCAGGCTGGGTGACAGAGTGAGACTCAGACTCAACAAAAAAAAAGAAAAGAAAAGAAACTAACCAATCAAGCATCTCTTTAAGGAAGATAAAGTGACACCTTTGGACCTAGAATCCAAATCATAAGACGAACCCAAAAATGAACCAGGCACGTGTCTCTA
Organism: Carlito syrichta; assembly: GCF_000164805.1. Taxonomy (NCBI): domain Eukaryota; kingdom Metazoa; phylum Chordata; class Mammalia; order Primates; family Tarsiidae; genus Carlito; species Carlito syrichta. The sequence goes on along the minus strand of NW_007253372.1, from coordinate 3,063,738 downwards.
TTACTTTCCACAGTTCACATCATACAAAACTTTAACCACTAAAAAGATGATGCCCCGCCACCTCAATATGTCATTCCAAGTAAAAACAGCACTAAACTCCAGAACGAAACTTGGTATCTTGAAATAACACAGAACTTCTGGGCATAGTTTGGACTTCTTTCTTCTCTCTTGTTCCTGCTTTGCTGATGTTGCAAGCACATGTTTAATTTACCAGGAAGGCAATCTAGCACTGAGTACATATTTCAGTAAAGTACTTAGTGTCAGAATATATGGATGTGAGTTCATGTATGTGTGTATAAACATATACATGTGTATACCTATACACAATAGACACATACATTCATAAACATATCTGTATGTATATCTTTAGATTATAAACATAAATAGAAACATCCATATAGAGAATTTATATGCATATATCTGATCATGTGTATACATGCAGACACCAACATCATCAAGTGTTCTTTGGAATTTATTTAACAGTAACTGTGGAGAGCTCTCAAGAATTGTAACTTCTTCATTCCTTGTAATGTATAAGTTCCTATTAAACCTCTGACTGGAATGCAGTGGTGCAATCATAGCTCAGTGCAGCCCAGAGCTCCTGGGCTCAAGCAGTCCTCCCAACCTCAGCCTTCCAAGCAGCTCAAAAAAAAGACACTAACCAATCAAGCCTCTCTTTAAGGAAGATAAAGTGACACATTTTTAAAAATAAGTTTTTTTATTATTCTATTTTGTTTGTTTATTCCTGATCTTGAACCCCGGGTTCAGGCAATCAATCCTCTTGCTTCTGTCTATCAAAGTGTTGGGATTATAAGCATAAGTCATTGCACCTGGCCTTATTTTTTATTTTACAGACAGGGATCTCACTATGTTGCCCAGGCTGGCCTCAAACTCCTGGCCCCAACTGATTCTCCCACCTCAGCCTCCCAAGTTGCTGGGATTATAGGCATGATCTACCACATCTGGCTGTTTCATGCACGCTTACACATTTTCTCTTCTGATTATAGTGGTAAGTGCAGCAACTTTTTATTGCTTTAATGGTAAATAGTGCAGCTTCTCTGGAAGATAGGGCAGCAAGAGATTCAGTTTCCCAGCAACAGAACCTGAACTGGTTTGCCAGCCCACACCTCAGGGCCTCACACACAGCAGGTATCTATAAATGTTTGTTTAATAAATGAATTATACCAGGGCAGTTTCACTCTAACATTTATTTACCCTCTTGAGTGTGATAGACACAGTCCCTGAAAACCACTTAGTCCCAACATCAAAACCATTCAGAGGGAAGCAACATCTGCTCAGTTACTTGGGTCACTCATGATAGAAGCAACCCAAATGCTTTAGCTACCATTATCACTGGTTAATTGTTTTGACAATAGAGAAAGTCTATAACAAGAGAGTGTGGTTTAAGACAAAGTAGCAAATTTCCAGTTGTACTCTGAAAATTGAATAGTATTAATGACAATAATCATTTATGCATCAGGCTACATTGAATCTAAACACCACGGAATATACATTTTCAGTCTAGTTTAATGGGAAAAGAAACATACTTTCTTCTATGACCTGTGGTCACAGAAGTTAGGTCTTTTTAAAAAATGGTTTTTTTGAGTCAGGGTCTCACTGTCACCCAGGCTGGAGTGCAGTGGCACGATCACAGTTCACCTCAGCATCAGTCTCAGGTGATCCTTCTGCCTCAGCCTCCTGAGGAGCTGGGACTACAACCACATGCCACTACACTCAGCTCATATTTTTGATTTTTTAAAGAGATGAGGCCTTGCTATATTGCCTAGGCTTGCTCAAACTCCTGGGCTCAAGCAACCTTCCCACCTCAACCTCCCAAAATGCTGGGATTACAGGTGTGAGCCACTGCACCCACTAAAAGTTAGTTATTTGTATATAACAATATTCATAGAAATTAATGAGCATTCTTAAATGTAATTTTAAAAGTCTCTCAAATGCATGAGAGTCAAAATAAAACTGAATTTTGAGGCCAGGCGCAGTGGCTCAAGCCTGTAATCCCAGCACTTTGGGAGGCTGAGGTGAGAGGATTGCCTGAGCCCAGGGGTTTGAGACCAGTCTGGGTAACTTGGTGAGACCTCATCTCTACAATATATCAAAAAATTAGTCAGGCATGGTAGCACATGCCTGTAGTTCCAGCTACTTGGAAGGCTGAGGCGAAAGGATCACCTGAGCCCAGTAGGTCAACGCTGGGGTGGCCATGAGCAAGCCATTGCACTCCAGCCTGGGCGACAGAATGAGACTCTGACTTGAAAAAAAAATTCAGTTTTGAGAGAAATGGGCACTAAGACAATATTGCAAGCTCCCAGAAAGACAAAGATAATTATTTACAATGTTTTCACATTGTCATCATCAAATCCTCTGGATCTCCATCAGCAACTCCTACACATCTGAAGTCTTGCTCCCCTGCATTTCCTTCTGTCTCTTGGGGCTGTGACTAACCTTTACGCAGAGTGAAAAATCCTCAGCATTTTTCACCTTGGATTCCTGTACATCCTTCGTGAATCATCCCAGCAGCAAGAGGGACGATTGTGGCTTTTAGACTAGGTTGGATATCAGGTGTAACAGGTTTAGTTAACACTTCAGGAACTGAGTCACTGATTCTCAGCAAAATCATCTCAAATCTGGGGTTCCCAGGATAACAAAGATGCCCTATTGACCTCCCAAGGCATGCAAATTCTTCATTCGTAGATACCTTTCTGTACAACGGGACCAGGCAGGGTAAACAGAATTTTAAAAAGGCAATGCTTCCTATCTGGTGTTTTAAGATGATAGTTCTGGGAATAATGAATACCTACATTTCTTTTATTATTATTATTTTTGAGACTGTCACTCAGACTAGAGTGCAGTGGCACAATCATGGTTCACTGCAGCCTCAACCTCCTGGACTCAGGAGGTCCAGCCTCCTAAGTAGCTGGGACTACAGGCATGTGATACCACTCCTGACTAATTTTTTCATATTTTGTAGAGATTAGGTCTCGCTGTGTTGCCTAGGCTGTTTTCGAACTCTCAGGCTCAAGCAATCCTCCCACCTCGGCCTCCCAAAGTGCTGGGATTATAGGTGTGAGCCTCCATGTCCCACCTGGATACCTATATTTCTACTTCACACACACACACACACACACACACACACACACACACACACACACACCACCTTCCAACTACTCATTCAATGAGCTTTAAATTATTTTGATTTATTGTAGAGACGAGGTCTCACCAAGTTGCCCAGGCTGGGCTCAAACCCCTGAGCTCAAGCAATCCTCTTTCACTTTGGCCTCCCAAAGTGCTGGGATTACAGGCTTGAGCCACTGCGCCTGGCCCAGCTTTAGATTTTTCATAGTGTGACAAAACGATTATGAGCTTTGGAAGTCAGAGGGAACTGGGTTCAAATATTGCTCTGTCACTGACTACCTGCAACACCTTTTTCAAGCTCTGTTTCTCAAATGTGGAAGTCAAAGAACCTGCTTTGCATAGCTACTGTGAAGATTCAATCAGATACACTGGGATGAAGGCAACTGTCACATCTTCAGTACTCGGTCATTGTTCCTACCCCTTGTCTTATTTATACTTGTCAGAAATTCCCTGTGTTTATTTAAACAGGAGACATGAAGAACTATCTGTTCAAAAGAATCCTCTTCCTTCATTCGCCCATGCCATGGCCATTTTCCTTAGTAAACATGCTTAAACCCAACTGTTGGTCTTTGTTGATCAGTTATTCAGAGGCACTAAGAGACAAATGGGTGCTCCTCATTGTTTACTTTCGCCTGGCTTTGCGAATTGGAAGAATTGTGGCCAAGGCGTGCTTACATACACAGAAAGGCCGCCAGCAGCAACACGACTGCTGCTAAGACCATCCTACTAAGTGAACTGTCACAGAAACAAAGAACTGAATAGCGCATGTTCTCACTCATAAGTGGGTCCTGATCACTGGTCACACGAGCATAAGGCAGGGACCAGCAGATACTGGATACTACTAGGGGAGGGAGGGACGGAGGAAAGCAGGGAGGGAGACATGTCACAACACACTGGGTACCTGGTCCATTATCGGAGGAGAGAGGGCCAGTTAGAAGCCCAAACTTCACTTTCATGCAACCAATTTATGAAGTAAATTCTCACTTGTACCCCACAACTCAAATAAAGATAAAATAACTAAAAATAAAATAAAATGAAAAGAAAGGCAATCTGTAGTAAGCAAGGAAGTTGACACATAAATTCCTGAGGAGTTTCTCTGTAGAAAGAAACTCTGCCTCATCAACAGACCTAGGGCATGTCCCCTTATGGGCATACAAAAAAAGCTCTTAGCAAAAGTGAAACAACAGGAAAGGGTACAATTAAGTGCCAACAATGCCCTAGCTACTAAGACTTCTAGGTCAAAGTACTTGAAACCTCTTACAGGGTAAGATTAAGACAATCACAAAAAGCAAATTGGTAAAATCACAACGTTGAGTCAATGCCAGACATTCCGTCGTACTTTGCTTTTGTCTTGAAAGAAATCCAAAATCTAGTTTTAGACCTGCATGTTTAAACGTGTCTCCTGATACACAGGAACACAAGCGCTCTTGTTTCAAACCCAGAGTACACTCTGACAAAGGACTCCTGGTTGATCATTCAGTTCGCACCAGACAATGTTGCTGCAGATCGCCAGCACAAAGGAAAACAGAGGCGTAATCCCATCCTTGCAGTCACTACTTTTCTTAGTTTGCAGATAGTAACAACCACTCCGTTCATGGGCGCTAAACAGCAGGGAAACAGGTCAACATTGCAAGGCAGAAGAGCCAAGAATGGCTAGCAAGGTCTGGGTAAGCCTCCACTGAAGAGCTTGGAAAGGACAGGTTCTTAAGTTTGTGAATAACGCATGTGACAAAGGGGACACGGTATTTCGCTGTGAGTCTTGTAACAGCTGCATCAACTATCCTATCTTTTTCTTTTCATCTTTTTTCTTTTTTTGGTTTGAGTTGATCACTCTACCATCCAGGTTGGAGTGCAGCGATGTGATCACAGCTCACTGCAGCCTCGACTTTCTGGGCTCAGGTGATCCTCCCACCTCAACCTCCCAAATAGCTGGGTCTACAGGCATGCACGATGGTGACAGGTAATTTTTTCTTTTCTTTCTTTCTTTCTTTTTTTTTTGTAGAGACGAGGTCTCACTATGTTGCCTAGGACTGGTCTCAAACTCCTGGGCTCAAACGACCAATCCTCTTGCCTCAGACTCCCAAAGTGCTGGGATTATAGGGGTGAGCCACCGCATCCAACCTTGCCCTATCTTTTTCTAATAGCAGATGCAAAAACAATCAAGCTGTGCTTTTATGAAATATTTATAAATCCATCAATATTATGAAAATACTTATATGACAAATCATAAATAAAATATATTACATGTCACAGCACCAGCCTTACTTCAAGCCCTGTAAAGAGAGTTTTTTTTGCATGGGTACAACATTATATTGATAGGCGCTATCATTTCAAGTGACATTATGTTGTTATAAAATATGGTTTGTGGTCGGGTGCAGTGGTTTACGCCTATAATCCCAGCACTTTGGGAGGTCGAGGTGAGAGGATTGCCTGAGCCCATGGGTTCAAGACCAGTCTGGGCAACTTGGTGAGACCTCATCTCTACAATAAATCAAAAAATTAGTCAGGCATGGTGGTACATGCCTGTAGTTTCAGCTACTTGGAAGGCTGAGGTGGAAGGATAGCCTGAGCCCAGTAGGTTGAGGCTGCCATGGCCGTGAGCATGCCACTGCACTCCAGACTGGGCAACAGAGTGACATTCCAACCCAAAAAAAAAAAAAAAAAAAAAAGGCTTGTGTAAGCTTTAAATTTTTTTGAAAACACAAATTATTTTTGTTTGTTTTTTAGGTGGTAGATAAGGCATTAATTATTTTCATTTGTTATTTTTTTTTTACTGGCTTTATGCATTCAGGGAAGAGGTACTAATTATGGCAGAAACATTGATAGTCTTCAGCCTGTCAGTGACCAGATCGGAGTATATACTAGACACCTGCTGAATAACTAGTAACTTAGTGTAGGGATTAGACAGTCTCATCATCATTGGTTTCTGAAGCGAGGGGAAGCTCTCCAGGAGAACAGTCATCAGGAAGTGAGATGACTCAGCTAAGCTCCTGTCAAAGGTGGGTACAGGCCAGCATGCCATCCAAGAGAACCCAAGAGAACAGCCGAAAAGAAACCAGAACACCTGAGCTCTTCTCCTGCTTCCTCCAATGCATTCCCTTCCATGAACATCCACTTCCTCATCCTCAAAACGAGGGCAGGGGCTTACTTCATAGAGCCATGATGAGCCTCTGATGAGATCAAGTATCAGCAATGGTTTATAATCCTCGAAGTGCAAGGCCAACGTAAAGTGGAGTCTGTATTCACTGCCAGAGAATCTTCAAAGATAAAAATCGGGAAGTCAACCCAAAGGATTCGGACATCAGGGCGCTCAGAGAGCTCGAGTCAAGCAGCCAGGAGTGGCTTTCTGAAGCAGCTGGCAAAGCAACCTCGGTTCTCAAGAAATTCTGACAGCCCCACCTAGCCTAAGCCGCAACTGTGTGCTTGAGGGCCACCCATCTGCCTCTTGTCTCTAACCTTGCACTCTCCTGCCTGTGCTGGGAAAGAAGACAGGGATACAAACTAGGTCTGCCTCTTGGTAATGCTATTTTCTTTTTTTTGTTTTGATTTGGTGTCTCACTCTGTCACCCAGGCTGGAGTGCAGTGGCACCATCATAGCTCACTGCAGCCTCAGCCTCCTGTGTTCAGGTGATCCTTCTGCCTCAGCCTCCTGAATAGCTGGGACTACAGGCATGTGCCAACATGCCTAACTAATCTTTTGGGGGTTTTTTGTTGACAAGAGGTCTCACTATGAGCCACCACACCCAGCTGGTAATGCTATTTTCTGACAAAGTTTGGGCAGAAGTCCTAAACTCAGAATCAAGACACAATACTTTCATTTGTAATACACACTTTTGAATTTCTATTTTGAAATTCTTTTTCTTCCAAGATTTTAATGTACTTGTATTTCTATGAATGCATATTTTTTCTTTTCACTACTTAACATAGAAATTGTCTAGTAACCAAAATTAACTGAATTTCCCATATGTATTTAATTTCATCTTGTGAGATATAGAGCCTAAATGTACTCGTTATGGGAAAAGAAAGAAGGAAGCAGTAACCACAGCGATTCACTTGCAGTGATTAACCACAAGAACTCAAGACCACCCGCTGGGGAATCCCAGCCCTACTTCTGTGAGCTTTGTGACTTTGATCAATTAATCATATCCCTTTGCGCCTCATTTTTCCTCAAGATGGGGATAGTAATAGTACCTACCTGTCAGGGATGTTATGAATTAACTGTAGTGAGCTGATATTTGTAAAGCACTTAGAATAACATCTGATACACACAATGTATGTTAAAGAAACAGCATGTAGGCCAAGCTCAGTGGCTCATGTCTGTAATCCCAGCACTTTGGGAGGCAGAGGCAGGAGGATTGCTTGAGCCCAAGAGTTCAAGACCAGCCTGGGCAACATAGCGAGACCTCGTCTCTACAGAAATCAAAAAATAAGCCAGGCATGGCGGTGCATGCCTAAATTCCCAGTTACTTCTGAGGCAGAAGGTTCCCGTGAGCCCAGGAGGTTGAGGCAGTGGTGAGCCATGAAAGTGCCATCGCTTTCCAGCCTTGGCAACAAAGTGAGAACTCAATTCAAATAAAAAATCAAAGAAAATAAAATACAGCATCTTTCGATCAAATCTTGATGGAAACTGATATTTTCATAGACATGGTCTTAAGTTATTATAAAGCAAATGCTTTCTCTATAATTGTATATGTACTATATACTATTTTGACTCTTGACCGTAATTATAAGATTAAAAACGTATCGGCCGGGCTTAGTAGCTCAGCCTGCAATCCCAGCACTTTGGGAGGCCGAAGTGAGTGGATTGCCTGAGCCTGTGGGTTCAAGACCAGGCAGGGAAACTTGGCCAGACCTCATCTCTACAATAAATAAAAAATTAGCCAGATGTGATAGTGCGTGCCCGTAGTTCCAGCCACTTGGAACCCTGAGGCGGAAGGATTGCTGGAGCCCAGCAGGTCAATGCTGGAGTGGCCGTGAGTGTGCCACTGCACTCCAACCTGGACAACAAGTGAGATTCCAACTCAAAAAATAAAGCATAAAAATAAAAACATATCCACCTAGAGAATTCAAAGAACTGCCAGGAGCTTATGTGACTGCTTATTAACAAATCTAAAAATAATTAAGAGGTGGATTATGCATGGTGATTTTATGTAACCGTTGGCCAAATCCCTTCTTGAGCTGTTGGTGTTACTTTTGGGATAACCCTAACTTCTAATGAACGAGACTTAGTGAGGCTGCTAGCTTGAAATGGCACTCAGTGAGAAATACAGTCAGCAGCCAATTGTCTTCCCACAGAATGTTCTGCCAACCTCAACACCAACTGACTTTTTACTCACTATGGGAAGGCAGACAGTAAAAGGTCTTTGTTAATTCTGTTTCCTTTTTCCATGTTTGCTACAGGCACTACCCGGACTTGTGCATAACTTGTTGGTGACACCTGGGGACACCACAAATGGCCTTTGATTCTCTGCCTCATTTGTACGTCCTTCGGTCTCCCAGTGCTTTGTCAAAATGATCCCCAGTTAAGAGGGGTCACTGGTTCACTTCTTTTAAACAGGCCAATCCAGAAGATGTGCAATACTGTGGAGACAGTACCAAGCAAACACTTCTCTCTAGAGTGAAGACTTTTTTTCATTTGTTTTTTGTTTTCTTGTTTCAAGACAGGGTCTTACCCTGTTGCCCAGGCTGGAGTGCAGTGGTGTGATCCTAGCTCACTGCGGCCTTGACCTCCTGGACTCACATAATCCTCTTGCCTTCAGCCTCCGAAGTAGCTGGGACTACATGTGTGCATCACCAGGTCCAGCTACTTTTTTGACTTTTTTTTTGTAGAGACAAGGTTTCGCGACTGGCCAACTTCTCTTCATTTGAATCCACAGAGGTGTTTCGGTGAGCATCTGGGTTAGCCCAGTGCAGCTCTGTCTGAAGGGCTGATAAGACTTGTAAGCAATTTGCTGGCCATTCTCACCAAACTCCCCACGAGTGTCAGAGAGTCATATACACTCTACCTTGAAAAGTCACTTTGGGACAAGTTTTTCAAGGTAGACACAAAAGCAACACATTTCAAGAATTTTTTTTCCTTTTCTGTTTTAGAAATAGGGTCTCACTCAGGCTGGGCGTGGTGGCTCACGTCTATAATTCCAGCACTTTGGGAGGCTGAAGTGAGAGGATTGCCTGAGCCCACGGATTCGAGACCAGCCTGGGCAACTTGGTGAGGCCTCATCTCTACAAAAAACAAAAAAATTAGCCAGGTGTGGTGACACATGCCTATAGTCCCAGCTACTTGGAAGGCTGAGGTGGAAGGATCACCTGAGCCCAGTAGGTCGAGGCTGCGGTGGCCGGGAGTGGGCCACTGCTCTCCAGCCTGGGCGACAAGAGTGAAACTCTAACTCAAAAAAAAAAAAGGAAAAAAAAAAAAGAAATAGGGTCTCACTCTGTACCCAGACTGGAGTGCAGTGGCATGATCATAGCTCACAACAACCTCAAACTCCTGGACTCAAGTGAGCCTCCGCACTTAGTCCTCTGAGTAGCTGGGAACTACAGGTGTGTGCTGCCATGCCCACCTATGAAATATATGTATATATAGTCTCGCTATGTTGTCCAGGCTAGTCTTGAACACTTGGTCTCAAGTGATTCTCCCACCTTGGCCTCCCAAAGTGCCGGAATTACAGGTGTAAGCCACTGCACCTGGCCAAGCCAAGCTTTAAATGATCTCATTTCAACGAGACACACCTTTCTGAGTAAATAAATCGCTTTTTTTCTGCGTGGACATTCCTGAACTATAACTGACCCTGTACGTCAGTTATGTTTCAGACTAACTCAGACTTTAAGACAGATATGTGTTTTTAATGCTTGCAGTAAGATGGGCATTTTAAATGAATATTAGGAATTGAAAACTAGTTCAATATCATTCTCAAAAAAAAAAAAGATTCTCTTCTTCCTGTTATTGGTAGTTCTGAACGTTAGATTTTTTTTTTCCCCCAGTGAGGTCAAAAGGTACCTAAGTATATGATTGTGAGTGGAAAAATAGGGGACAGAAATCAGGTATTGGCAGTTTTTCATTTTCATTTGTGTGTGAATTTTTAATATAAAAGCAGGCATGTAAAGCACTAATAACGCAAGTCAAAATGTTTCAGTGAACAAGTTTCAGTGGTTTAACCTTATAACAATTATAAATAAACCTATTAAAATTTTCTGGACAATGCCAGCATTTGGGGTTTTTTTTAAAACAAGTAAATTTCTTATTGATGGCAACTAAATGTGGCATTTGTAGCATTTTTATCATACAGTAGATTTCATCACTATACTTTTCTGAGTTGTCCTACATGCAAGTACATGTTTTTAATGTTGTCTGTCTTCTGTGCTGTTCCTGTAAGTTTGCTATTAAAGTACATTAAACTATAAAAAGAAAACTAGTTCAATATCTAATAGGTCCACTGCATTGATTTAATCACAGACAAACAATAAAGCGGCAACTTACTGTCTCTCACAAATAAGATTTATATTAAAAGCTAAAGAAGGAAAAAAAGAAGTGAACCCAAGTCCCAAAGGTCTTCCAAAGGTCTCCAAAAGGCTTAGGTACTTTAGGTCTTCCAAAGGTCTCCAAAAGGCTTAGGTGCCACCACTTGCATACAGACTGAGTAGATTATGACTGAAAGTGTGAAAATCAAGGGTGGATCAAGTGACATTATGAGAGATCAGTGGCAAAAAATTATTCTATCTTAAACTTACACTCCAAAATCATGCCAGGAGGTTGGGCACGGTGGCTCACACCTGTAATCCCAGCACTTTGGGAGGTTACGGTGGGAGAATCACTTGAACCCAGGAGTTCAAGACCAGCTTGGACAACATAGTGCAACCTCGTCTCTACAAAAAAATAAAAAAAATTAACTGGGCATTTGGTGCATGCCTGTAGTCCCAGCTACTTGGAAGGCTGACGCATAAGGATTGCCTGAGCCCAGAAGGTTGAGACTGTGGTGAGCCGTGATCATGTCACTGCACTCCAGCATGGGTGACAGAGTGAGACTTGTACAATTCCAAGTATATAAAGCAGATCTCTGGCTTCCTGAATAAAACATACTAAAACTTCCAAGGCACTGACTGCATGAAGGACCGGCCGTCTGTAGACCAACATGAACATCCAAATACTCAAAGCTACTTCAAGGCTTGAAAGGCCTCTCACAACTTTTCCTGGGCTTCTGAAGTCATTTGACTCCACTTACAAAGTAACAATGTATCTATGAATGCCATTGTGACTACAGAGACAATAAGAATGGCAGCTCTCACTCTTGCCACCAACTTCTATCCTTTCTCTAATGAGCACCTGCTTTGGGCCAGGGTTGGTGCTGGGTTTTCCATATATAATATCCAGTCCTCACAAAGCCCTGTAAGGGAAATGCAATTGCCTCCATTTTACAGGTGAAGAAACTAAGGTTTAAAGAGGTTAACAGCATATTTAAACAGCAGAAGCAGATTTGAAACTGAGTCGACCCCAAACCAAAGTCTATGGTCCCTTCGCAGTGGCATGCTCTCAGAGCTGCTATTTATTGAGCATCTGTTATCTGTCAGGCGCTGGACTAGTCACTTAATTATTTGATTATGCATTTTTTTATTTTTATTTTTACATTTTGAATCAGGGTCTCTGTTGCCCAAACTGAGGTGCAGTGGTACGATCACAGCTCACTGCAGCCTTGACCTCCTGGGCTCAGGTGATCTTCCTGCCGTAGTCTCCTGAGTAGCTGGGACTATAGGCATACACCACCATGCCTGGCATTTTTTTTTAAGACGAGGTCTCACTACGTTGCCCAGACTGGTCTCAAACTCCTAGGCTTAAGCAGTCCTCCTGCCTCAGCTTCCCAAAGTGCTAGGATTATAGGCATGAGCCACCACACCCAGTCAAGTCATTTAAAAATATACTTGTGACTCTCAAAAGCAATGCTAAGAGGTGACTGAAGCTAGAGCAGTAACTTCCCAAGGAATTCACAGCTAGTACGTGGCAGACCTAATTTTATTTATTTATTTATTTTTGAGTTGCCCAGGCCAGAGTGCCGTGGCACACTCACGGCCACCCCAGCAACGACTTACTGAGCTCCGGCGATCCTTCCGCCTCAGCCTTCCAAGCAGCTAGAACTTTAGGTGCGCACTACCATGCCCAGCTACTTTTTTTTTTAATTGTAGAGATGAGGTCTCTCCAAGTTACCCAGGCTGGTCTTGAACCTGCGGGCTTAGGCAATCCACTCACTTCAGCCTCCCAAAGTGATTGGATGACAGGCTGAGCCACCGAGCCTGGCCCAGACCTAATTTTAAATTCCAGGTTTATCACCTGGTTTATCAGGTGAAATAAAATAAACCTAAACATTGAAACTCTTGTCTTTAGCATAAAAAAATAAGGGGACGAAACACTAAATGAGCCACAAAAGATAGAAAACTAGAATAAATTTTAAGTTATGAAAACGAACACTCTACAGTTCTAGAATTCCCTCAAATAACATTTTAAATCAGGGGTCCCCAACCTCCGGGCTGCAGTCTGGTACTGGTCTATGGACTGTTAGGAATCGGCCACATAGGAGGAGGCCAGCAGCGGGTAAGATCAGTGGCGGCCTTAGATTCTCAAAGGAAGACAAAACCCTATGGTGAACTGTACCTGTGAGGAATCTAGGTTGCGACTCCTTATGAGAATCTAATGCCTGATGGTTTGAGGTGGAGCTGAGGCGGTGATGCTCGCACTGGGAAGTGGCTACAAATACAGATTAACATGAGCAGTGAGGTCTGATTGCACATACCCCCCACACCTGTCTGTGGAAAAATTATCTTCCACAAAACCGGTCCCTAATACCAAAAAGATTGTGGACCACTGTTTTAAATGATCATTCTTTTTTGGAAGAAAAAAAAGACATTCAAATAACAATAGTTTATCCTCACAACATTCTGATGATATACACAGGAAGTAAGGTTCATTGAGTACAGAAAGGCTAAGGGATTGTCCACAGTCCTGAAACTCAGCCTGCTTGCCTTGACTCGGACGTAGATCTCTGCCTGCCCAATGAGGGTGCTCTGCTCTTGACACTGGCTATGCTCTTCCTCCAATTGAAATAAGATTGATTGATTTTCAGAGGAGGATAACATCCATCCACCACTTGAATTTGGCTCTCCTGCAGAAAGCATGAATGCCTGCTTCTAGATTTGGGGTTCAATTTAGTTTGCGGGTGATTACTATAGTTATTATTGAGACCAGGTCTCACTCTGTCGCCCAAGCTGGAGTGCAATGGTGTGGTTTCGGCTCACCACAGCCTTAATCTCCTGGGCTCAGGTGATCCTTCTGCCTCAGCCTCCGGAGTAGCTGGGACTACAGGCATGAATCACCCTCTCCCTGACTAATGTTTGTACTTTTTTTGTAGAGACGAGGTCTCACTAGGTCGCCTAGGCTAGTCTTGCGGGACTCAAGCAACTCTCCCTCCTCAGTCTCCCAAAGTGTTGGGATTACAGGCATGAGCCACTGTGCCTGGCTGAGGGTGAATATTTTCAATTCACTCTTTTTGACCGTTAGCTAAAAGCCCACTTCTAATCAAAATAACACAGGGTATCTTGAAGAGAGTAAACAAAAAGGAAATAGCATTTTTCTTGTATAGTAGAAAATACATACATAAAGTTACTCTCCAAAAGGAGGCATAAGGCAAGAGATTACTAAGAAAAAGAGAAACAGCTCCCATTGGCTGAGCACTCCTTGTGTGCGAGCCACTGTTCTGAGCACTTGACATGCATTAACTTGTTTATTTTTTATTACAATTCTTATTATTCCCATTTTGTGGATGAACATTTTGCAGCACAAAAAGCTAATAATTTACCCAAGATGACAGGGCCAAGTGGCACAGAAAGTAGAAGAATGGGGAGTTAAACCCAAGGAGATAATTCATGCTCTGAATACATTAGACTATCATTTAAAACCTGGTCAATGACAGTGCCACTCATTAGTGCTAAGGGCTGTCTAGCCACAGCTCACTGTGCCCCCTCCACCTCACCAGAGGGCCCTCTGATGGCGAGAGAACAAAAGAATAATGGACTAGCCAGGAGCACAGTGATTCTATTTCTATGAAAAATAACAGCATCCTAAGATGTTTACCAAAACCAAGCTGAAAAAAACTTTATGGGCGAATTTAAGGAAGCAAGTCAGTCATATTCAAATTATTTTATGTAAAGAAAGAATTCGTTTTTAGAATGTCTACACTAAAAGTCGCAGATATTTGCAGAACACAAAAATCTGACATCCATCAACATTAAGCCGTCTTTGGAATGAGAAGCTTTTCCAGGAAAGAAGCTTTTCTAGAGTTGTTTTTGTTCCTATCAAATCCTATTTTTTTTCTATTTCTTCCATTAGATCTTTGCTTTGATGATGATGGTGGTGGTGATGACTTTACATTTACCAGGTTTCTACTTTGTACCCAGAGGTGTGATAAAGCTTTTACATTTAATAACATACATTTTCATGAAATAGTCACAACAGCCTGGCAGTCAGTATTACTAATGTTTCCATTTTGCAGATAAGGAAACTGAGACTCAGAGAGGTAAAGTAACTTGCTCAAGGTTGCAAAGTCAGGGCATGAATACTTTTTTGTCTGATCTAAAAGCCTATAATATTTCCTGATTTATGGGCAACAAGTCAACGTGGCCACCTAACTGTCCCCTCCTTATAGAAAGACAAAGTCCACCCAAGTGCTGCACACACTCCAGCCAAGTTCCACCACCTCTGAGTCCTGGATAGGAATGAGTGGACGGGTCAGATGGCTCAGGCGAGCCCCACTGGCCAAAGACTGACCAGAAGTCTAAGTGTGTGTTCATTCTCTTTATTCTCTCTTAAACTGGAAACAGGTACACTCTCTCGGAAACAAATGGAATATTTATAACGATCATCAAACTAGAAAAACATTCCAAAGATAACCAGTGAGTTTAGTTTTCAGAACATTTGTTAGCACAAAGTTCATCATAGTTCTGAAAGAAAAAATGAAGTGCTTCAAGCCTGAACTAAAACACAAGAAGCCCAAGAAGAAAAGCAAAAGCTCCTGTTTTAAATTTTAGACTAAACCCGTATTTGCATTTGAATCCATATATCTACAGAAATGATGGAACTAGATCAGATAGGAAAAATCACTGTGGAAAGTGTTGAAAATAGTGACTGAGATGCCAGAAAAATTATTTCAGTGTTGGGTACATCATTCTTATGTAGTGGATTTTGCCATCCCAGGCACAGTGGCTCATGTCTGTAATTCCAGCACTTTCAGAGGCCAAGGCGGGAGGATAACTTAAGCCCAGAAGTTGACCTCTACAAAAAATTAAATTAAAAAAAAATTAGCCAAGTATGGTGGTGTGCACCTATAGTTCCAGCTACTCAAGAGGCTGAAGTGGGAGGACCACCTGAGTCCAGGAGTTTGAGGTTGGGGTGAGCTGTGCCACCGTACTCCACAGCCTGGGCAACAGAGTGAGACTCCAACTAAAAAAAAAAAAAAAAAAAAAAAAGTACAATCCATAATCAGTAACAGTCAGTATATATGACCAGTGTGGATGATAAAATATGAGAAAAGATAAAATGCCTTCTCTGTTAGCACCCCTGCCTCTACTCAGACCACTGGGAAGCCCCTGAGCATCTCAGGAAGGGCCATGCTCCTCTTTATCCAAGCTACTCAGGCCAGCCTCCTCCAGGAAGCCTCCCTGGATCCCCTCCTCCATGCTGGCATCTGTCATTGCATTGATTCCACCATCTACTTTTTAGTCTTCACAAGAGACTGAGAATGCTTGGATGACTGAGACTTCCTACGGTCTCTTATTGTTTTTTATATTCCAGCACTCAGCGCTTAGCTAAGGTGCTCAATAAAATTGTGATAAAGTGAATGAAAATAGATTATAAAATTAAAACTTTTTTAGAAATGAAAGGAAAGATGTCTAAAATGCAAACCTTGCACAGATAATTTTACTCCGGCCCTGCTTGCTCATAAGGGTATATTTAAAAACCTCATACAGAAGGATTTGCTGAACCTTGTCAATTGTTGACCACTAAAAAATATTTTGCGCCTCCAAACCACATAAATATGCTGTTACTGATTATAGTTAACAATGCAGTAATTACAAGCAGTATAAGTGAATAATTATACACAGAGAATAATTTGCCACAAAACTATGATACAAATTTTGAAAGCACAATGGCATTTACACTCTATTTTTTGGGGGGGGGAGGGTTGGCGTCACACTCTGTCGTTCAGGCTGGAGTGCGGTGGCATGATCACAGCTCACCACAGCCTCTACCTCCTGGGCTTAGATGATCCTTCTGCCTCTGCCTCCGAGTAGCTGGGACTACAGGCCCATGCCACCACACCCGGCTAATTTTTTAAAAAAATTTTGATAGAGAGGAGGTCTCACTAGGTCGCCCAGACGGGTCTAGAATTCCTGGGCTCAAGCGTTCCCCTGCCTCGGCCTCCCAGAGTGATGGGATTACAGGAGCATGCCAACCATGCCCAGCGACATTTACACTTTGAATTACTAGGTGCTTCCTAGATCTGAAACTGGCTCCCTTGGGGACAGTCATTTGTCCTTTGGTCTCAGTTTCTCTACCCATAAAATGGGGGTAACCAGTAACCATTCCTGCCACTTCCTCCTCCAGTCTATCTTGTGGATATAATCAAGGCATGGCATCTGTAGAGTGGGGATCTTCACGATGAAGACACCATTACCAAAAGCACTGCACAGTCCCAAGGTCAAGTCCCACCATCAGTCACTCACTAGGTGATAACCCCTCACTAGCCCCTGCCCTCCTTAGCAGGCTGATAATAGCGTAGACCTGCTAAAGTCTTTGCCAAAGCAAGACCACATGGCGGGGAGGGGGGGGGAGAG
>NW_007253372.1:3035747-3045953 GCF_000164805.1 Carlito syrichta | reverse complement strand
CCCTGCCGCCGCGTCCCGGGCGCGGCTGGGTGGGGAGGCGGCGGCCGCTCCTGGCCGGGGCCGGGCTGGCCGGGTGAGTGGCCGCGCAGCCATGCGCCCCGCCTGGAGAGGGATGGGAGAGGCCCATCCCGGGCCGGGCCGGGCCGCCCCGCAATTAGGACTCTTCCGCTCTGGCCTTTGGGTGGCTTGGGCAATGTCCCGTGGGGGGTGGCTTCTGTTCCCGTTCGTAAACACGGGTGCCCACACCCCTCCTCTGCCCAAGATGCTGAATAATTGATCTGCACTCACATCTCATAAAGCACAAAAGGATTTTACAAAAAGCACCAGAAGGGAATTAACTATATTACCCAGTTCCATAAGGGCTTCGTGGATTCCTCGCGGGGAATGAAGTGCCGGTCCCACAAGGTGCCCATCGTCTCTCTGTTTTACTGCGGATGACTTTCTGTTCTTAACCTCACCATCGTGGTTAAATAGCAAAGACGGCTGATGTTTAAGCCAAGGAAATGCATGAACAATTATTTGGGCACCATTCAAGTATAAAAAGCCCAAGAACTAAACATCGCTTAGAAATTCAACACAGTACAAGTTCGTATGCTGTAATAAAGTCGTCTTTATTTTCGTCTTTGAAAATCGGCTCATTCATTCA
Organism: Carlito syrichta; assembly: GCF_000164805.1. Taxonomy (NCBI): domain Eukaryota; kingdom Metazoa; phylum Chordata; class Mammalia; order Primates; family Tarsiidae; genus Carlito; species Carlito syrichta. The sequence goes on along the minus strand of NW_007253372.1, from coordinate 3,045,307 downwards.
TTCATTCAAGGGACATTCATTTTTATTAATTTTTACTTTTTATTAAGGGATAACCTACATACAGAAAAAAAAAATGCACAAAGCATAAGTATACAATTCAAATTCTTAAAGCAGAGCTTAGTGGCTCCTGTCTGTAATCCCAGCAATTTAGGAGGCTGAGGTGGGAGGATTGCTTGAGTTCAGGAGTTCCAGACCAGCCTGGCAACATAGCAAGACCTCATCTCTACAAATAAATATCAAAAAATTAGCCAGGCATAGTGGTGTGGGTTTGTAGTCCCCAGCTACTTGGGAGGCTGAGGTGGAAGGATTGCCTGTGCCCGGGAGATAAGGCTACAGTGAGCTGAGATTGTGCTATCCTACTGTAGCCTGGGCGACAGACTAAGACCCTGACTCAGAGAGAGAGAGAGAGAGAGAGAGAGAGAGAGAGAGAGAGACTCAAATTTTTACACATTGTGGTTGGAAAGCAAAATGTTTTTAATGAAGGAGAGTTGACATTTTTCTAGAATATCCTTCTGTTTGTGACTTTTAAATCTACCATTATAAAAACATCAAATATATCCAAAACGTAGAAATCTCTCTTATCCCCTTCCAGTGTATTGCTCCTCCCACCATTATTCCAATCTTTTTCACTAGAGAGTCATGTTCCCCTTCTGGAGCTTTTTTTAAGTGGAATCACAGCATAGACTCTAGTTTCTGGTTTTCTTTGTTCAATATAAGTCTGTGAAAATCATCTACATTGTTGCATATACTATAGCAATTACTATTCCATGATAGGAATATACCACAACTCATCTATCCATTTTATTGTGGATGGATATTTAGGTTGCTTCCAGTTTGGGGGCTATTATGAATAAAGCTAATGTGAACCTTCTTAGATGTAAGCTTTCACACACACACACACATACACACACACACACACACACACACACACACACACGGTTCAATCTTTGGGTAATAGGATATATGTTCAGCTTTAGTGGAAAGTTTTCCAAAATAGTTGTGCCAATTTATACTCCTTCCTGCAATGCTTGAAATTTCCAGTTTTTCAATAGCTTCAACACTCGATGTTAACAACTCTTTGCATTTGGTCACTCTGATGGTGAAGTTGCGGTATCTCATTTGCAGTTTTAGTGTATATGTCCTCAAGAAACATTAATGAATGTGTTGATACTGTACTAATTATATGCCAGGCCCTAACTTAAAGAGGGCACTGACAGATACAGTGGATACAGTGAAGATAACACTAAAGGCTAAGAGAATCAGTAGAGGAAAGTACAAGGCATTATGGGAATTTGGAAGCATTAGTAATCTAGTCCAGTAGTTTGGGAAGAAGGGGAGTGGTCAGCAAAGATTTATTATAAAGGTGACTCTTTAGTTGAGTCTAAAGGACAAAGGTAACAGTAAGAAAGGATGAAAAGAAGGAAAAGAGAAGAAGGAAAAGAAAAGGAGAAAAAAGGAAGAGAAGACATCTCTATAAACACTTGAACTATTTGGACATTCAGTAGCTCAATCTTTTCTTTCTGACTCTCCCAAGTAGAATTTTTCACTTCACCCCTCTGTTGTGCCTCCTGTGAATTGGGAACATATTTCTGTTAATCACACTGTTTGCATTGCATTACCATTATTTGTTAACATTTCTGTGTATCCACTTAGCCTGAGAGTAACTTAAGGACATTTCTCATTTATCTTTGTAGTTTAAGACACCAATGTCCATTGGTTGAAATCATGAATGAAATGAATTGGTGGACTCACTCAGTTGGATGCCTAGAATGTTTCAGTTACAGATCTTTTAAATTGTACATTTCATAAGAACAAAGGTCACATGTCTCTTTCTCATGGTTTTATCCCCAGTAACCAGCATAGTGCATGGCACAGAGCAGGCTGTCAAAATATATTTGCTTTATGAATTATTCAAGAAGCTAGGCTGGATGCGGTGGCTCACACCTGTGATCCCAGTACTTTGGGAGGTGGAGATGAGAGGATTGCCTGAGCCCAGGGGTTTGAGACCAGCCTGGGCAACTTGGCGAGACTTTATCTCTACAATAAATTTTAAAAAGTAGGTGTGGTGGCGTGCGCCTATAGTCCCATCTACTTGGAAGGCTGAGGCAGAAAGATTGCCTGAGTCCAGTAGGTCGAGACTGTGGTAACTGTGAGAGTGTCACTGCACTCCAGTCTGAGTGACAGAGTGAGACTCTGACTCAAAAAACAAAAACAAACAAACAAAAAACAAAGTTAGAACTGTGCATAGAAGGATGAGACATAGTACCTGAGTGATGGAGACATACAGGGAAGCAGACATGTAAAATAAAACTTGATAAGTGTTCTAACCAATGTGCTTCAGTCATGGTTTTTCAGTCACTGCAAAAATAGATCTACTCAAACTTGTTTAAGTAGTAAATTAATTTACCAAGGGATATTAGGTTGTTCATAGAATTATCCAAGAGAGTCACAGAGCCAGACTCTGAAGCCCAATCATTCATTCCCAGTCACCCCAGAAAACAATTCTGGCAAATTCCACTCACCATCACTCAGGACTAGGGGCTACTTGCCAACAGCTCTGCTACTGGCCCCCCAGAATCAAAGGCCTATTTACATTGATCTTGCCAAAAGATCACTCTCCTCCCTCATTCTCCTGGCACACACACTCCTCACTTCAAGGGGGAAAAGGTTATCTGAAGGGACATCTGATTAGAAGAGCCTGGGTTATCCCACTGTTTCCTAGCTGCGAGGGAAATTTAAGATTTTGGCTTCTACCTCAGAGAGTTGGAATCCATGTGGCTAAAACTGTGCCCAACATAACCTCAGTATTCAAGAGCCCAAAGTGTGGATGATGGCCATCATTGAAGGAAAGGACACAGGGCTTTGGGACACAGAAGGAATGACTAACTCCGCTGGATGGCTTAAGGAAGTCATCAGCAGGGAGGTGACTAGTTTATGAGCTGTGGCTCATGAATAAGAATTTACTAAATGCCAAAGAGAGGGCGGGCAGTCCAGGAAGAGTAAACACATTGTGAAAGGGGGCGCATGGTTGCTGGGGATATTCAGAAGCTCAGAGAAGTTGGGGCGAAGGAGACTGAGCTGGGGCAGATTGGCGGGCAATGACCTCAGTCAAAGCAGGTGGGATTGGATTGCTAAGCACTTGAGAAGTCATGCTTCTAAGAAGCCGGATTTAGTGCTGTAGAAATCCAGCTTACATCATCAAGTAGAGAAGTGACATGAACACACTTGGGTTTTTAGAAAAGTACCCTGGATGGTTGGACTAGAGAGAAACGAGGAAGGTTTGGAGACACCCAGGAAGGGATGGCTGCAGGAGTATTGTGAGAGGTGAGGGGATCCCATCCCAAGGAAGTGGGGCAGGAATGAAGCTGGGTGTGGATACAAAAAACACGTAAAAGATGGAATCACCAGGACTTGCAGTGAATGGAGGAAGAGAACCAGTCAAGGATAATGGCTAGGAGACCAGGTGTCCAGCTAGGTACACAGATGGAAGCAAAGCCATCAGCTGAAAACAAGAATCCGGGAGAAATACCAAGGTCTCAGCATGAAAGGAAACTGGGTTTTCAATATATTGAGACTTGGAGGCTTTCTGGGAGAGGTGTCTGGGAGTTTGTGGAAAAGTATGGTTCCTGAGGTCACAGGTCAGGGCTACCTATGTAGACTTGGTCATCATCACTGATGGGAGTGGATGCCGTGGAACTGGGTGACATCACCCAGGGCAGATGTGTGGGATAAAGGTTAAAAAGGAACAAAGCGCCGGGCTCGGTGGCTCAGCCTGTAATCCCACGCCTTTGGGAGGCTGAGGTGAGTGGGTTGCCTGAGCCCTCGGGTTTGAGACCCGCCTGGGCAGCGAGACCTCATCTCTACAATAAATCAAAAAATCAGCCGGGCATGGTAGCGCATGCCTGTAATTCTGGCTACTTGGAAGGCTGAGGCAGAAGGATCGCTGGAGCCCAGCAGGTCGAGGCTGCGATGGCCGGGAGTGGCCACTGCACTCCAGTCTGGGCGACAGAGTGAGACTCCAACTCAAAAAAATATAAAAAAAAGGAACAAAGCTGGAAACGTGGATAACACTAACACTTAAGGGTCTTGCAGGTAAAGGAGAGTCCACATATAACAGAGGCCAGCCAGAGCAGCTGGTGCCAAGTATAGTCTTTCAGTCACGGTCATGTGGTTTCTGTTTTCAACCCTTCGCTTAGGTTGCATCCTTTACCTCGTAATTCATTTTCACGCCTCTCTCCATCCAGCAATCTGAGGTCCATTTCAAATCTCCCCTTGTCTTCCAAGAGTCCAGCTCCCTTCAACCTACACTGATGTCTTTTTATTTCCCGAAGCTTGTATTATGCTTTCTATCTGAATTTATTTGTTTGTTTGTTTTTGAGTCAGAGTCTCACACTGTTGCATAGTCTGGAGTGCAGTGGCACCCTCACGGCTACCTCAACCTCAATCTGCTAGGTTCCGGCGATCCTTCTACCTCAGCTTCCCAAGTAACTGAAACTACAGGCACAGGCCACCATACCTGGCTAATTTTTTTTTATTCATTGTGGAGGCGAGGTCTCTCCAAGTTGCCCAGGCTGGTCTCGAACCCTTAGTCTCAGGCAATGCTCTCGCCTCTGCCTCCCAAACTATCTGAATTTAAGTTGACATTGTGTAGATTGTAAAAACGCCCACAATACTCTTGCAGTCTATTTCCTCATTTCTTATACTGGAGTTGGCCATGAGACTTATTTTGGTAAGTGAAGTATGAGAAAATATAATGCAGACTTTTGAGAAGAGCTTGCACACTGAGACTGATTTCTTTGTTGCTCTTGGAGTCTTGCTGCCATATGAACACATCTGAAGTAGCCTGTCAGATCATGAGAGATACGTGGCCAAATCACCCTTAACCTCCCTAGTCAACAGTGCCAGCCATCAGAAATGAGAGTGAGCGCACTGGGGACCAGCCAGCAAATTTGTCCTAGACACATGAAAGAGCCCATTAGAGACCAGCTGAGGCTGTCCTAGACCAGAATGGCCCAGCAGAATCATAAGCTATAACTAAACGGTGCTGTTTTTTTAAGGCATTTGTTTTTGTTGTATAAAAATATTTGTTTTTTTAAAAAGAGCAAAGACCTAGCATAAAATCAATAATAGCCCACTCAATTTTGAACATCTTTGGTGGTGTTTTTTTTTTGGAGTCAGAATCCACTATGTCACCCAGGCTGGAGTGCAGTGGCATGCTCATGGCTCACCATTCTTGACTTTTTGGGCTCAGGTGATCCTCTTGTTTCAACCTCTAGAGCAGCTGGAACTGCAGGTGCACATTACCACGGCTAGTTAATAGTTTTATTTTATTTTTATGTTTTGTAGAGGTGAGGTCTTGCTGCATTGCCCAGGCTGGTCTTGAACTCCTAGGATCAAACAATCTTCTCTCCTCAGCCTCCTGAAGTGCTGGAATTATAGGCATGAGTCACTGCACCCAGTCTTTTGTATTTTAACTTTGGAGATGTAAAATAAATGAAGGCAATGTAAAATTTTGAACTATCACATAAGGATTCAATTATGTTCAAGCTACTTAAGAAAATGCATCTTAGCCTAAATTAGTTGTTAAATATTTACCTGGGTTAGATGAATAAAAAATAAAAAATCATTTAAATAGATGGAAAAAGGAATTCTTGAACTGACCTTATGGTCATAAACATTTTTATAGTATTCTTATATGTTATTAGAAAGAAAGTGTTAAATTAAGCCACACAAGACTGGAAGATGGTCAGATTCTGACCAAAAGAAGGAATGAGTTCTCACTGAACACTCAGGAATTCAACAGAGATTGCAAAACGGTCACATTTTAGTAGAGAGACTAGCTCACACAGAGCAAAGTTTACTGAAATTCACTGTAAAAGAAAAAGCTAAAAAGCAAGCTTCAAAAGCATCACATGATCAGTAAGTAGTCAAACAAAAGAAAGTTCAACACTTTACAGGAAGACTGGTCCAAAAGTAACTTGACTTCATCTCCCAAAAAACAATCTCAAACTCTTTGAAAGAAGACAACAAAATCCAGCCCTCAACAAAGTATAATTTACAATGTTAAGCATCTAGTCAAAAATTACTATACAGGCCAAGAAGCGGGAAAAAGTGACCCATAAGCAAAACACAAATCAGTCAATAGAAAGTCTCCCAGAAGCCAACCTGTAATCTCAGCACTTTAGGAGGCCAAGGCGAGTGAATTGCCTGAGTCTGCGGGTTTGAGACCAGCGTGGGCAACTTGGTGAGACTTCGTCTCTACAATAAATAATAAAAAAAATTTAGCTGGACGTGGTAGTGCAGACCTGTAGTTCTGGCTACTTGGAAAACTGAGGTGGAAGGCTCTCCGGAGCCCAGCAAGTCGACACCTGGATGGCCGTAAGCATGCCACTGCACTCCAGCCTGGGCGATGGAGTAAGACACCAACTCAAAAAAATAAATAAATAAAAAATATTGCCTGAGCCCACGGGTTCGAGACCCACCTGGGCAACTTGGTGAGACCTCATCTCCACAATAAATCAAAAAATCACCTGGGCGTGGCAGCTACTTGGAAGGCTGAGGCAGAAGGATCGCCGGAGCCCAGCAGGTTGAGGCTGCGGTGGCCAGGAGTGGTCACTGCACTCCAGTCTGAGCGACTCCAACTCAAAAAAATAAATAAATAAAATAAAATAAAAATAAACTCGCTCAGAAATGGCTGAAATGATGGAACTAGCAAACAAGGACTCAAAACAGTTATTATGAGGTCAGGTGCAGCGGTTCACATCTGTAATCCCAGCACTCTGGAAGGCCAAGGCAGGATTGCTTGAGTTCAGGAATTTGAGACTAGCCTAGGCAATATAATGAGACCCCATCTCTACAAAAAATTAAAAAATTAGTCAGGCATGGTGGTCCATGCCTGTAGTCCCAGCTACTCGAAAGGCTAAGGAAGAAGGCTCACCTGAGTCCGGGAGGTCAAGGCTGCAGTGAACCATAATCATGATACTGCACTCCAGCCTGGGAAACAGAGTGAGACCCTGACTCAAACACACACACAGACACACACACACAGTTGTAATAAATATACCCTAGGACTTAAAGGGAAAGAATGCATGCACAAGGAGGAGAAAAAGTAAAGATATAAACACAATTCAAATAAAACATCTAAAGGTAAAATATATAATATTGGAAATGAAAAAAATCACTGGATGGAACTAGTAACAGATTATTATTATAGAAGAAATATCCAGTGAACCCGAAGAGATAGCAATAGAAGCTCTCCAGATAGTTTCTGGATAAAATAAAAGATTTTTTTTTAAGGTGGGGGGGGGGAGAGAGAGAGAGAGAGAGAGAAGGAGAGGAGGAGGTGAAGAAAGAAAGGAAGGAAGCTTTTCATTTTGATAAGGTCCGACTTGTCTATCTTATCTCTTATGGCAAGGGCTTCCAATTTCTGTAAGGATGTCTCCTGCATTTTGCAAGATTCTTAAAGTTTGTGGTTTTACATTTAGGTCTTTGGTCCATTTGGAGTTGATTTTTGTGTATGGTGATAGGTAGTAGTCCTGTTTTCATTCTTCTGCACATGGTCAGTCAGTTTTCCCAGCACCATTTACTGAATAGGTTCTCCTTTCCCTCGTGGTTGTTGTTGGAGGCTTTGTTGAAGATGAGTTGGTTGAGAAATTGAAGTTTTGCTTCTAGAATCTCTATCCTGTTCCATTGGTCTATATGCATGTTGTTATACCAATACCAGGTTGTTTTGATTATTGTAGCCTTATAATAAAGTTTAAAGTCTGGAAGTGTAACACTTTCTGCTTTGTTTCTTTTGCTAAGGGTTGTTTTGGCTATTTGTGGTCATTTATGTTTCCATGTAAATTTCTGTATAGTTGCTTCCAGGTCTGAGAAGAATGATATTGGAAATTTAATGGGTATAGTGTTGAATCTGTAGATTGCTTTTGGTAGGATGGACATCTTAACAATGTTGATTGTTCTAGTCCATGAGAATGAAATATTTTCCCATTTATTTGTGTCATCTTTGACTTTGAGCAGTGTTTTTAGTTTTTTTGTAAAAATCTTTCACTTCTCTGGTTAGGAAGATGCTGAGGTATTTCATTTTTTGTGTGGCTATTGCAAATGAGATTGTGCTTTTCATTTGGTTCTCTGCCTGTTTGTTGTTGATGTATACGAATGCGACTGTCACTTTGGGAGGCTGAGGTTAGAGGATTGTCTGAGTCCAGGGGTTCAAAACCAGCCTGGGCAACTTGGTGAGACCTCATCTCTACAGTAAATCACAAAAACTAGCCAGGTATAGTGGCATGCGTCTGTAACTCCAGCTACTTGGAAGGCTGAAGCGGAAAGATCACCTAAGCCCAGTAGGTCGAGGCTGCGGTGGCTGTGAGCATGAAAATATTATTTGAAATTTAAGAAAAAAATCAGGATGCATTCAGACAAAATCTAAGAGAAAACATCACCAGTAGACTACAAGAAATAAAGATGGTCTTTAGCTAAAGGAAAGTGATATAAAAAACTTGAATCTGGCTGGGTGTGTGGCTCAAGCCTATAATCCCAGCACTTTGGGAAGCTGAGGTGAGGGAATTGCCTGAGCCCACGGGTTTGAGAACAGCCTGGACAACTTGGCGAGACCTCATCAAATTAAAAAAAAAAATTAGCCGAGCATGGTAGCGCATGCCTGTAGTTTCAGCTACTTGGAAGGCTGAGGCAGAAGGATCGCCGGAGCCCAGCAGGTCGATGTTGGGGTGGCCATGAGTGTGCCACTGCACTCCAGCCTGGGCGACAGAGTGACACTCCAACTCAAAAATAATAATAATAATGATAGCATATGAGACAGTTATAACATATTTAAAAGTAAAATATGGCAACAGCAGGGCAAAGGAAGGGAGGTGGGAAATGGAAATATACACAGTGAGTACCCATATACTCATCACTCTGACTAATTGTTAAAAAGTGCTGCTTTTCAAAAAAAAAAGTTCCACTTTTATTTTATATCACCTGTCTATCAATCTATAATTCAGCATTATTTTTTTCTGAGTTACTTGAGAGTAATATGCTGACATCAGAATGCATCCACATAAACCCTCAATGTGTGTTCCCTTAAGTGCAAGGGTAGTCACAATACGATTACTACACTCAGAAAATTTAATATTCCCACTCCTATTTAACATAGTACTGGAAGTCCTGGCCAGAGCAATCAGGAAAGAGACAGAAATAAGAGACTTTCAAACAGGAAATAAGGAAGTCAAGTTTTCTTTCTTCACAGATGATGTGATTCTATATCTGGAAAACCCAAAAGATTCCACCTAAAGACTCCTCAATCAGAGCAACTTCAGTAAAGCCCCAGGACACAAAATCACCATCTAAGAAGCAGTGAGCCGGGCTCAGTTGGCTCAGCCTGTAATCCCGCGCCTTTGGGAGGCTGAGGTGAGTGGATTGCCTGAGCCTGCGAGTTCGAGACATGCCTGGGCAACTTTGCGAGACCTCTTCTCTACAATAAATTAAAAAATTATCCGGGTGTGGTAGCACGCACCTGTAGTTCCAGCTACTCGGAAGGCTGAGGCGGAAGGATCGCCGGA
>NW_007253372.1:3026483-3035616 GCF_000164805.1 Carlito syrichta | reverse complement strand
GCTTTGGGAGGCTGAGGTGAGTGGATTGCCTGAGCCCATGGGTTCGAGACCCGCCTGGGCAACTTGGCGAGCCCTCATCTCTAAAATAAGTAAAAAAATTAGCCAGGCATGGTAGCGTATGCCTGTAGTTCCAGCTACTTTAAGGCTGAGGCGGAAGGATCGCCTGAGCCCAGCAGGTCAATGCTGCAGTGACCAGGAGCGTGCCACTGCCCTCCAGCCTGGGTAACAGAGTGAGAGACTTCTACTCAAAAAAAAAGAAAAAACACAAAAAACTGAGCAAAGGACATAACAGACATTTCTCAAAAGAAGACATACAAATGACTAACAAACACACAAAAAAATGCTCAACATCACTAAACATCAGACAAATGTAAATAAAAATCACAATGAAATATCGTCTCACACCAGTCAGAATGGCTACAAAGCCAAAAATCAAAAACAAAAACAGAAAAAAAAACAGATTTTGGCGAGGATGCAGAGAAAAGTGAATGCCCCTACACTGTTGGTGAGAATGTAAACTAGTTTAGCCTCTGTGGAAAGCAATTTGATGATTTCTCAAAGAGCTTAAAAATAGAATTACCACTCAACCCAGCAATTCAACTTCTAGGTATATCCTCAAAGGAACATAATCATACTACCAAGTGACAGCAGAACGCCAATGATTATTGCAGCACTATTCACAATAGCCAAAACCATGGAACCAACCTAGGTGACCATCAGTGATGAGTTGGATAAAGAAAAATTATTATTATACCCCACATCTCTATAATAAAAATTTTTTAACTTTTAGAATTTTTATTTTAAAGAAGTGGGGTACAATTCAGGGTTAGGTATTAGAAAATTAAAAAAAAAAATCACTCATAATCACACCCACACACAAAAGAAAATGTGATACATATACACCATGGAATACCACACAGTCATAAAAAAGAACAAAACCGTGTCCTTTGCAGCAACATGAATGCAGCCAGAGGTCATCATTCTAAGCAAATTAACACAGAAACAAAACTGAATAACAACACATGTTCTCACTTACAAGTGAGCACGAAACACTAAGTACACATGGCCTAAGGATGGGAACAGCAGACACTGGGGAACTCCTAAATGGAAGACGGAGGGAGTGAGGGAGGGGGCAAGTATTGAGAAACCCCCCACTGGGTACCATGTTCACTACTTGGGTGACAGGCTCAATAGAAGCCCAAATCTTACCGCCATTAAATACAAGGGGAGACCCAAAACCCTCCAGAATTTCAATGTAAAATATGTGTATTATTCTTACATGTTTAAACTTCAGTTGCCTTCAAAGTACTCTCTGTTTGCTGCAATACACCTATTGAGACACTTTTTCCACTGCTCAAAACCGTTTTTGAACTTGTCCATTTTGATGCCTTTTAGTGCTTCTGTCATTTTGGGTATCACCTCTTCCACATCCATAAAATGTTTTCTATTGAGGACTTTTTCGTCTGGAGAAACAACAACAAAAAAGTCATGATGGGTGAAATCGGGTGACTAGGGAGGGTAGGGCATGGGGGTTATGACTTTTTAATCAAAAATTGCTGAACATTCAGCACGGTCATGGTGGAAGAACCAGTCACTGTTTGCCAAAATTTGGAACTTTTCCTCTGCAACACAGCTTTTTCACAACAACGCTGGCTGGCCCAGTGATGCTGATGGGTTTCTAGAACACTTACCTAGAGGGGGAAGCCTGTACTATGAGGCGTCTGCCTCCAAAAGATAATTCCAGGTTTTTTGGGGTCCACCCCTCGTTTACTCATTTAACAAATCTGTACTTTTACCCATTGAATTCAAACTAAAATTTTTTTTAAAAGGAAATTTAAGACCAGGCACAGTGGCTCACACCTATAATTTTAGCACTTTGGAGGCCAAGGTGAGAGGATTGCCTGAGCTCACGGATCAAGCCCAGCTTGGGCAACTTTGCGAGACCTCATCTCTACAATAAATCAAAAAATTAGCTGAGCATGGTGGCACGTGCTTGTAGTTCCAGATACTTGGAAGGCTGAGGCGGAAGGATCACCTGAGCCCAACAGGTCGAGGCTGTGGTGGCCATGGGCAGTGTGCCCCTGCACTCCAGCCTGGGCTACAGAGTGAGACTCTGATTAAAAAAAAAATTTTTTAAAAAAGGAAATTTACTATTGATCCAATATCATTATCTAATTTAAAGTTCATATTCAAATATCTGCTATTGTTCATAGACCACAGGCTTTGAACTCAAAATTAAGAATCTCTCCCAGAAGGAGAGCCGGGCTCCGTGGCTCAGCCTGTAATCCCGTGCCTTTGGGAGGCTGAGGTGAGTGGATTGCTGAGCCCGCGGGTTTGAGACCCGCCTGGGCAGGCGAGACCTCATCTCTACAATAAATCAAAAAATTAGCCGGGCGGGGTAGCACGCGCCTGTAATTCCGGCTACTTGGAAGGCTGAGGCGGAAGGATCGCTGGAGCCTAGCAGGTTGAGGCTGCGGGGGCCGGGAGCGGCCACTGCACTCCAGTCTGGGCGACAGAGTGAGACTCCAACTCAAAAAAAAAAAAAAAGAATCTCTCCCAGAAGGATGCTCCCTATCATTAGGATTACATCACCCATCAGTGTCCATGGAAATTGATTCCAGGACGCCCCCTTGGATACCAAAATTCACTGATGCTTAAGTCCCTCATATAAAATGTAGTGTTTTCTTTTCTTTTCTTTTCTTTTTTAAGTCAGAGTCTCACTCTGTTGCCAGGTTGGAGTGCAGTGGCATGCTCATGGCCACTGCAACCTCCACCTGCTGGGCTCAGAGATCCTTCTGCCTCAGCCTTCCAAGTAGCTGGAACTACAAGTATGTGTCACCATGCCCAGCTACTTTGTAAATTTATTGTAGAGATGAGGTCTCACCAAGTTGCCCAGGCTGGTTTCAAACCCGTAGGTTCAGGCAATTCCCTCACTCTGGCCTCCCAAAGTGCTGTGTCTATAGGCATGAACCACTGCGCATGGCCCTAGTATTTTCATATAACATATACATCCCCTCTGTATACTTTAAATCATCTTTAGACTACTTATAATACAATGTAAATGTCATATAAATAGTTACACTGTATTATTTAGGGAATGATGATAAGAATAAAAGTCTGTACATGTTCAGTGCTGACACAATCATCTTTTTTTCCCAGATATTTTTTATCTTGATCTGTATTTGGTTGAATCCAGAGATGTGGAACCCACAAATATGAAGGGCCCTGCTGTATATTCTTCATTTTTGATTTTTTAAGAGACAGGCTCAGCCCCATTTCAAAGTGGGCAAAAGATATGAATAGGCACTTCTCCAAGAAGTCTTACGAGCAGCCAATAGATACATGAAAAAATGCTCAGCCTCACTAGTCATCAAAGAAATTCAAATTAAAACCACACTGAGATACCACCTAACTCCAGTCAGGATGGCCATTATTAATAACTCAAAAAACAGCAGGTGTTAGAGAGGATGTGGAGTAAAGGGAATACTTCTACCCTGTTGGTGGGAGTGTAAACTAACACAATCTCTGTGGAAAAAAGTTTGGTGATTCCAAAAAAATCTAAAAATCGACCTTCTATATGACCTTGCAATCCCCTACTGGGAATATACCCAGAGGAACTCAGATCACTCTGTGAAAAAGACAACTGCACATGCATGCTTATTGCAGGATTTTTCACAATAGCAAAAACATGGGACCAACCATGCTGCCCGTCAAAAATGGACTGGATAAAAAAATGTTGTACACAGCCGTGGCTCCCTCTCCTACCTTGCAGAGGTGAATATCCTCTCTCTTCTAATTTACTTCCTAAATAAACTATATTTTAATCTAAATCTAGAAAAAATGTGGTACATATACATGATGGAATATTATGCAGCCATAAAGAAGGACAAAATTATGAACTTTGCAGCAACTTAGATGGACATAGAATTTATAATACTGAGTGATCTATCACAGAAACAAAGAGCTGAGTATCACGTGTTCTCACTCATATGTGAACCTTGAACAATTAACTTAATACTCTAAGAAAAGGATTGGCAGTAGTGGTAAACTGCAGAGGGTGGGGACAGGATTGGCAATAGTGGGAATCTGCCAGGGGGGGCACACCTTATCAACAAGGGTACCTGCCTAATGAACATTTGTATACCTAACCCTGAATTGTACCCCACATCTTTAAAATTAAAATTAAAAAAAAAAAAGAGGCAGGCTCACAGTCTATCACCCAAGCAGGAATGTAGTGGCATAATCTTGACAATCATAACTCATTGCAGCCTCAAACTCCTGGGCTCAAGCAATCCTCCTACCTCAGCCTCTGAAGTAACTGGGATTATGGGTGTATCAACAAGCCCAGTCTACTTTATTGTCCTCTTATCTACACAGCGAAAATAAAACTCTTGACTTCTTCTCATCTCTGCAATTTCAGATCAGCTATTCTTTTGTTTGAATCCTCCCAAGTCAGATGTCCATCTGTACTTATTTTTGTTACTTATTTGTGTAATTATTGGATTAAAGTCCATCTCTTTCCAAGACTGTTTCTTAAGAGCAGAAACTGTTTCTCCCTAAGTCCAAATGTATTCCCAGAACCTAGCAAGTGCTTGGCACATAGCAGGTGAACAATAAATACTTGTGGAATGAATGAAAAAAGTGTTTAAGTTGGGGAAATGCCTGTGTCTCCTTGATATCTCTCTGTATCTTATAGAATTGGGCCCTGAATGGGTGTGAAACAGATCCTTGTTGAGTAAAAGAACATTTTGCACCATAGCTAGAAGTATGCATAGACTGAACCTTTTGTGCCATCCTTGGACATTTAAGAAGCAGAAGAGGAATATAAGGAACATTGGATTTGATCTTCAATCCGCCAAAATGTAGGAATTTAATAACTGCAGGGAGAACATTTATTGTGACAATAAAATCATTTGTTTTTCATAAAATTGACATAGCCACATAGAACTATCATTTCTTATGCACTTAATAAGCGTCAACCCTCTACTAAGTACTTTACAAACATTTTAGCATTTTATTATTTAGTTGTTTAAAGTCAGGTTTATTGAGTTATACTTGACTTTCATTAAAATTCATACTTTTTTCTTGAGTCTGGGTCTCATTCTGTCGCCTATGCTCGAGTGAAGTGGCATGCTCATGGCTCACTGCAGCCTCAACCTCCTCAGGCAATCCTCTTGTCTCGGCCTCCCCAATAGCTGGGCCTATAGGCACATGCCACCATGCCCAACTAATTTTTTTATTGTTTTTTTCTGTAGAGACAAGTTCTCACTACGTTGCCCAGGTTGGTCTTGAACTTCTGGGCTCAAGCAATCCTTCCTTCTTGGTCTCCCAAACTGTTGGGATTACAGGTATGAGTTACTGCAGTCGTCAAAATTCATATTTTTTTAGTGTACAGTTTCATGCATTTTGACAAATCCATGCAGTTGTGTAACTACCATCACAACTGTGATATGGAACATTTCCATCACCTCCAAAATATCCTACATGTCCCTTTACATGCATTATTTAGTCCTCCTAACTACCTTGGTAGATATCCCTACTAATAATAATATTTCCATTTTTGGAGAGGAAAAACTGAGGTTAAGAGCAGTTGAGTGATGCATTGAGGGTTACATAGTCAACAACAGAGCCCTGGACTCCAGTCAAGGTCTTCCAGACTCCAAATCCCATTCATGCTATTATTATTTTGTATTACAGTACTATATTTCATTTGTTCAACACTGTAGTTCCCATTTTGTTACACAATGAAATGGTCAGTGAGCTGTGAAAACAGAGAAAAATTAAAATAAAAATTTCAAACTACTAAGAATAAAAGAATTATATGTAAAATTAAAGGTGCACACTGTCTATATTAAATACAAGATTAAAAGTGAGTAAATCTGTAGTTCATAGATATGGTAGTAAATATCTCAGGAGCTTGTAAGTTTTAACTTTACTTCATGACCAAGAAGCCCATTAGTCACTTGAATCTAGAAAATGTCCTAGGATAGGATGTAGAAACTAGTGGTTGCCTGACATGTCAGACCCAGGTCATCCCTGCCCTCAAGCAGCTAACAATTGAATTTTACAGATAAAATGATTGTCTGTATTATGGTTTTATTCAGAGTTCTGCCATGATGGTAACCTTAGCTGGCTCCTGGCCCTGATTGGTCTTCCTGATTTCCAGAAACTTCTCTATCAATTGTTGCTGAAAACAAAAACAAAAAAGTGTAACTGGGCGCAGTTGCTTATGCCTGTAATCCCAGGATTTTGGGAGACAAGAGGATTGCCTGAGCCCACAGATTTGAGATCAACCTGGGCAACATGGCAAGACCTCCTCTGTATAATAAATAAAAAAATTAGTCGAGTGTGGTGGCGCACACCTGTAGTTCCAGCAATTTGGAAGGTTAAAGCAGAAGGATTGCCTGAGCCCTGCCAGTTGAGGCTTTGGTGGCCATGAGTGTGCTACTGCACTCCAGCCTGGGTGACAGAGTGAGACTCCAACTCAAGAAAATAAAGAAAAGAGAAAAAAAGCCGTGTAAACCTTACAGAGCTAATGTTATCACACCCTTGCATAGTCAGCCTTTCTGCTGATTCAAACTGAAAGAAACAACTAATCATTCTAGTTAACACCTAAAACTCCCTTTGTTTTAGAAATGTATGTTAACGAGCCCCAAAACATGTATTTTGTCCAATAAATTTTTAACACTAAGAATGGAAAAATATTTCACTGCACAATCTAAAGTCAAATATGCTGCTTGGAACTAATCACACATCCATCTCCAACACACATCTTTTCACCTAAATGTTTGCTGATAGTTGAATAATTTAATAATTCACCTATCCACATTCAATCAAATACCTGTGGCCCCTGGTGATGTGAATTTTATAAACACAATTGCCATTAACCAATTTGAGTCCCAAAAGACACATGCTGAACATGTTCTCCTCATCATTTCTTTGTGTCATTAATATTAATGCTTTAGCAAACTTAAGAATGCCTAGAGAGAGTGATTCATGGATTAATTATAGACAATCACCACTACATAAATGAGTCAGTCCTGTGTACATAGTTGAAGATTTCTCAATATGGAGACAATGTATTAGGATGGTACAATATCATGTTCATTTTAGTATATTTAATGGTTGCAAATTTGTCCTTCAATGGCAATTTTTTTTAACACAGTGAGAGTGCCCTAAAGCCAAATAAGTTGAATAAAGTAAATGATGCAACATATTCATTTATATTGAGGGTGGAATGAAATTATAACTGTGAAATTATATAATGAAATAATATTATGTGTTATGTATATTTAACTCACCAGCCTCAAATCCTTTTTCAGAACAGGCAGATTTGAATAAATAATCCAGTAATATAGAATTCATACAATTTAATAACCAGTGCAAATGAGAAAAGAGATTGTCAATTTTATTTATTCATACAATAATTATATCTTCACTTGCAAAGGGGGTAGAATCACTAGCTGTATTTATAAAGTAATGTAAATTGCTTCTCTTGTATATTTCTTTAACTGGCTTTAAAAGGAGTTGCAAAAGAGTTTTATTGATGTGTTGAGAATTACAGTATTGTTCAACAAGTGTGTAGTCTTCTGAAGTTTCAACTGTGAAGAGGAACAACATATGTTATGTTCTATTACGTTTGTTTAAAAATAAGTCACCTAACTCTATAACTATACCATTAAGTTAATAGTATCACTCTAAAGGTAATTCGAAACCTTAATTCAAAGGAATTCACTTTAGCTATAAAGAAAATTTACTGACAATTAGGAGTTAACACTTGAATTTTTAATAAATACATATTGTAGTTGATCAATAAGTATTTCCCAGGACACTGCTAAGTGCTATGCAGGACCTAAAACATTCTTTTGGAATTTAAAGTCTAGTTAAACATCTAAGACTAATAAATATCAAATAACTAGGAGATAAAATTTAAAATTTGCTACTTTAATGCGAAAAAAAATTTTTTTTTTTTTAGTCGAAAGCTCACTCTGTCACCCAGGCTGGAGTGTCACCCAGTGGCACGCTCACAGCCACTGCAGCCTTGACATGCTGAGATCAGACTATCCTTCTGCCTCAGCCTTCTAAGTAGCTGGAACCACAGGTGTACGCCACCACACCCAGCTAATTTTTTAAAAAGTTGTAGAGATGAGGTCTTACTAAGTTGCTCAGGCTTGTCTCAAACTCTTGCCTCAGCCTCCCAAAGTGCTGAGATTACAGGCATGAGTCACCACACCTGACTAATGTGAATTTTTATCATTAATCATTAGTTTATTCATCCAATACATAAAAACTAGTATTAAATTTTATTTTTACCTCATTTCTTGGCCATACCTTAGTCCACTTTCTTTTTAGTGTAGCCTAAATAACTGACTAGGATGACACCCACACTTAAAGTATTCAAATTGCTTGTATGAGGTCCTGTCCAGAAACTAAGATGTAATACATCTACATACCATGCAGGCTAAGCATGGCCTACCCATAGTAAATTAAGAACATTATATAATTCTTCCAGATGAGTAAGGGCTTTGAAAGAGAGGACATAATTATTATATGAATGCATGAAACTAACAATCTCATTTGCAATGGTTATTAAGTTGTATGAATTCCTGGATTATTTATTCATATTTGCTTTGTTCTGAAAAAGGATTTGAGGCTGGTAAGATAAATATAGGTAACACGTAGGTCATGGGTTGTGTGGATTGATCTCCATACCAGAAACATAGAATATAATTTCATACACTGTGGTCATGGCATAATAAAGATGGTTTAAGTGTTTAAGCAGCCAGTTACAAACATTGCTGACCTTGCTAATGATGAATAATTAATACATGGGATAATGTAGCCCATTTTTTACTATAGTTATATAGTATCCAGAGGTTCAGACTAAATGAATCAATCATATAAGTATGCAAAGAACAAACCTCACATATAAGGACATATAACACATTTATGCGTTTTATATAACACATAATATATGTCATTTGTTATTGTAACAATCCTATGGTGTACCAACTATTGTTATTCCAATTTTATAGGTGGGAAGAATGAAGCTTAGAAAGGTTAAATAATTTGTTCATACCTCAAAATAGTAAGTGCCATCTATGACAAACCCACAGCTAACATATTGCTAAAT
>NW_007253372.1:3016281-3025972 GCF_000164805.1 Carlito syrichta | reverse complement strand
AAATTCATATGGAAACATAAATGACCACAAATAGCCAAAACAATCCTTAGCAAAAGAAACAAAGCAGGAGGTATCACATTTCCAGACTTCAGACTTTACTACAAGCCTACAGTAATCAAAACAGCCTGGTATCGGTACAAGAACAGGCAGATAGACCAATGGAACAGGATAGAGATTCCAGAAGCAAAGCCTCAATTCCTCAACCAATTCATCTTTGGCAAAGCCTCCAAAAACAACCACTGGGGAGAGGAGAACTTATTCCGTAAATGGTGCTGGGAATACTGGCTGACCACACGCAGAAGATTGAAACAGGACCCCTACCTATCACCATACACAAAAATTACTCTAAATGGATCAAAGACCTAAATGTAAAACCTCAAATTATAAGAATCTTAGGAAACACAGGAGACACCCTTATGGAAATTGGAACTGGGAACCAATTCTTATTCAGAACCCTAAAGGTTGATACCTTAAGAAATAAAATAGATACGTGGGATCTCATCAAATTAACGAGCTTCTGCAAAGCAAAAGAAACCATCGAGAGCAGGGAGACAGCCCACAGAATGGGAAAAAATATTTGCCAACTATTTATCTGACAAAGGCCTAACATCTAGGATCTACAAGGAACTCAAAGGCGCTGAAAGGAAACAAACAGCCCCTTTAAAAAGTGGACAAAAGACATGAATAGACACTTCTCAAAAGAAGATATATGGGTAGCCAACAGACACATGAAAAAGTGCTCAGCCTCACTCATCATCAGAGAAATGCAAATCAAAACCACATTGAGATACCACCTAACCCCTGTAAGAATGGCCATCATTAATAAAACAAACAACAACAGAGGCTGGCAAGAATGTGGAGAAAAAGGAACGCTTCTACACTGCTGGTGGGAATGCAAACTAGTACAACCTCTTTGGAAGACAGTGTGGTGATTTCTGAAAGAACTAGAAATTGACCTTCCTTATGACCCAGCAATTCCCCTATTGGAAATATAACCGGAGGAACTCAAATCATTCTACAAAAAAGATACCTGCACACACGTTTGTTGCAGCTCTATTCACAATAGCAAAAACATGGAATCAACCACGTTGCCCATCGAAGCTGGACTGGATTAAAAAAATGTGGTACATATACACAGTGGAATATTATGCAGCCATAAAGAAGGACAGACATATGCACTTTGCAGCAACTTGGATGGATTTGGAGTCGATCATGCTCAGTGATTTATCACAGAAACAAAGAACAGAGTTCCATATGTTCTCACTCATAAACGCACCTTGAACAATTATAATGCTATAAGAAAGCGATTAGCAGTGGTGGGAAACTGTCAGCAGAGGGTGGTGGAATTGGCAGTTGAGGGAAACTGATCGGGGAGGGAGGGGTATACCTCATCAACAAGGGTACCTGCATGATCAATGTTTATATACCTAACCCTGAAATGTACCCCACATCTTTATAATAAAAATTTAAAAAATAAATAATAATTTGTTCAGGGTTACACAGCTAATTGACGATAAGCCTAGGCTTCTCAATGCTCCGCTGTGTTTCCTTAATCTTCCATTCCTGCCACCACCACGCCATATCTAGTTGAGAATGTCATTCTCAAATGCAAAAGAGTAAGATAAGGGTTGGGCACACTGGTTCATACCTATAAGCCTAGGACTTTGGAAGGCCAAGACAGGAGAATTGCTTGAACCCAGGAATTCAAACCAGTCTGGGCAACATAGCAAGACCTCATCTCTAAAAAAACTTAAACAAATTAGCCAGGCATGGTTGTGCGTGTCTGTAGTTCTAGTTATTCTGGAGGCTGAGACAGAAGGATTGCCTGAGCCTAGGAAGTCAAGGCTGCAGTGAGCCATGATCATACCACTGCACACCAGAGTGACACACACACACACACACACACCACACACCACAAGATAGGACTATGACCTAATCTAGGAATAAATGGGCAAGGAACAGTGGCAAAATAGAGATGCCCAAAGAGAAGCAGAGAACGAAAGAGCTCACAAAACAACATCCTGCTTCCTAAATGAAGTGCCAGGTTAAGACATGTAGACAAAAAAGCAACACAAGAGCAATTCGTGATGGATAGGTTTATATAGGCAGACCCCCAAAACCCGAGAACTTCTTTATTTAAAAATTAAATATTAAAAATTGTGTATTTGTTCTTATATGTTTGGTCTTCAGTCACCTTCAAAGTCCTCTCCATTTGATGCCATATACCTACCAAGATGCTTTTCCCACTGCTCAAAACAATTTTTAAACTCATGCATTTCGATACCTTTTAGTGCTTCTGTCATTTTTTGTTTCATCTCTTCCATATTGACAAAAACATTTCCCTTTGAGGGCTTTTTCCTTCCAGGAAAACAAAACCAAAAAAAAAAAAAAGCTGCTACGGGTGAGATTGGGTGAATCGGAGGGGGAAGGTGGGGCACAGGGGTCATGCCACTTTTGCTCAAAAACTGCTGAACGCTCCATGTGATGTGGGCAGATGAGCTCATAAATTGCTCATCCTGAAATGGCCAAATGCATTGAAAGAATCTAAAAAAAAAAAAAAAAAAATTCACTGCAGCAAAATGCAGCCTCTCACAACAATGCTAGCTGGTACACGGATGCTGATGGGTTCTTAGAACACTCACCTAGGCTCTCGGAGCTGGGGGTCTGGTGGCACAGGTGGGTTGAGCGGCCACCTGGCTCCTGGGCTGCCCTACTTGGCGTGGGGAACCGACCTGCACCCTGGGTGTCGGCTCGGGCAGGACTGACCCGCTCTATACACTCCTTTCCTTGTGAATGAAGCAAAAGAACACTTACCTAGTGAAAGAGCCTGTACTACAAGGGACTCACCCTCCGAAAGGTAATTCTGGGAGTTTTGGGGTCCCCCTGGTATATTTTCTTCCTTCCTTCTTTCTTTTCTTTTCTTCTTTCTTTCTTTCTTCTTTCTTTCTTTCTTTTTTCTTTCTTTCTTTCGCTCTTTCTTTCTCTCTTTCTCTCTCTCTTTCTCTCTCTCTTTCTCTCTTTCTTTCTTTCTTTCTTTTGAGTCGTGAGTCAGAGTCTCACTCTGTCACCCAGGCTAGAGTGCAATGGCACGCTCATGGCCACCACAGCCTTGACCTGCTGGGCTCGGGTGATCCTTCCATCTGAGTCTTCCAAGTAACTGGAACTACAAGCATGCATAACCATGCCCGGCTGGTTTTTTGATTTATTGTAGAGATGAGGTCTCAACAAGTTGCCCAGGCTGGTCTCAAGCCCGAGGGCTCAGACAGTCCTCTCGCCTCAGTTTCCCAAAGTGCTGGGATCACAGACATGAGCTACTATGCCCTGCTCCCCCTGGTATATTTTCTAAACTTCTAAATAGCTGGCATATGAGAGTCAGGAACTTCAGAGAAATCCAGAATGGAAGAGGAATGATCTGAAAGGTCTTGCTATGTTGCCCAGGCTGCTCTCAGGAGACACAAAGCTGCATTGCCCTTCAGAATTTCTCGATGGCAAAGAGCGGTTTATAGTACTGGACTTTTATTTACAGTGATGTATATGTATTAAAGGACAGTATTTATTAAGTAAAGTGTGGGACCACCAGGAAAATAGACCTCACAGATCTCCCACTGCGAGTGTAACTGACCAAGGGCCCAGCGGCTGAACTCTGAAATCTTCCTTTCTACAGGCAGCTCCTGGCCAGTGACTGAGCATGGCAGAGATGCTAAGACAGTTCCATTCCTTGGAGGACAGGCAACTGCCCTGACAACTTTGGCTCCAGTCTCCTCCAAATGTCTCACTGTTCCTTTCTCAGGCTTCCCCAGCTCCATCCACCACTTCTTTCTCAAACTCCAGATCTTTTTAGATGTGACCATTGAATTCCATAAGGATTTTTCACAAGTAATCTCCCATGTCCCCTGCCCTTTTTTTGAGTTGGGGGGTCTCACTTTGTTGCCCAGACTGGAGTGCAGTGGCATGATTATGACGATTATAGTTCACAGCATTCTCAGCCTCCTGAACTCCTGGGCTCAGGCAATCCTTCTTCCTCAGCATCCCAAGTAGCTGGGACTACAGGCATGCACCACCACATCTGGCTAATTTTTTTTTTTTTTTTTTTTAAGAGACGAGGTCTTGCTATGCTGCCCAGGCTGATCTCAAACTCCTGGCTCAAGCAATCCTCCTGCCTCGGCCTCCCAAAGTTCTGGGATGATAAGTGTGAGCCTCTGTGTCCATCCCCACCCCCCTTTTAAAAGTAGATTTTTAATTTTTTAGGGCAGTTTTAGGTTCACAGCATATATGAACTAAAGTGACAGAGATTTTTCCACATATCCTTTGCCCCCACACTTGTATAGTCTCCCTTCATTAATGCACTTCCCACCAGAGTGGAATACTTGTTACAATTGTTGAGCCTACATTTACACATCATTATCATCCAATGTGCATCGTTTTCGTTCAGTGTGCATAGTTTCCGTTAGGATTCGTTCTTGGTGTTGTACAACCTATAAGTTTGAACAAATTTATAATGACATGGTTCCATCCTTATGGTGTCATACAGAATAGTTTCATCACTCTAAAATTCCTCTGTGCTCTGCCTCTTCATTCCTGTCTCCCTTGTGGACCTCTGGTGACCACTGATCTTTTTACTGTTTTTAGAGTTTTCTTTTTTTGGAGGGGGGTTGATTGACTTTTTGCTTTTGTATGGAAACCCCAGAGTTTTCTTTTCCAGAATGCCATGTAGTTGGAATCCCACAGTGTGTAGCCTTTTCAGACTGTCTTCTTTCACTTAGTAACACACATTTAAGTTTCTTTACATGTCTTTTTGGAACACAATGAACAATAGTCCATTGTCTGGCCATATTCCAGTTTATTGATCCATTTACCTACTGAAGGACATCTTGGTGGCTTCTAAGTTTTGGCATTTATAAATAAAACTGTTATAAATATCCATGTGGACACAAGCTTTCAACTCTTTTGGGTAAATACCAACAAGCATGATTGCAGGATCAGATGGGAAGATGGCGTTTAGTTTTATAAGATGCCTCCAAACTGTCTTCCAAAGTGGTTGCACCATTTTGCGTCCCCATCCGAATGCATGTGAGTTTCTGTTGCTCCATATCATTGAGGGCATATTTTGTTGCTGAGGGGTACATTCCTTTTTGCACATCTTGGTCTTGGTTAATGGCATGAATGCTAACTAACAACCTCAGCCCCCCGGATCAACCCACCTACCCCAACCCGATCAGTCCCTAAAGTCCCCTGATAGTGCCTCTTGAATGTTTCTCCTTTCCACCCCACCACCATTGCATTCCTCATCATTCCCCAGCTGATTACAGGACTTTCTAGTGGTTCCCATCACCTCCAGAGTCATTGCTGGTCAAGATACTCATCACACTGTGGTCTGAGGCAACGTCCAAAACCATACATCAGAGCACAGTGTATCCTCAACCGAGTCCCTTCGACGGTGGCAGTGATGACAACAGCAGCCTTAGAACTTTTAAAATATGACTCACGGGAAGAAAAGGACTCAATACACACTTCCTCCTTCAGGATATACTTAGGCCATTCTTGGGGGAAGCAGAGAGGGCTTCCCAGAGGAAGAGATACTAAAATGACACCTAACAGATAAGTAGGAATTCATCAAGATAGAGGAGTGCTCAGAGATTGTTTCCCAGGCAGAGGAAACACCTTGTGTATTGGAAGCAAAGGAGGCATGACTTTTTTGAAGAGCAAAAGGTGCTTCAGTGCAGCTGAAGACATGGCTCCAGGGGTGGGGCACAGGGGAGGAGATGCAGATGGGGAGGTGAAATATTTTCAAGTCTCACCTGTTTCACACTAGAGGCTTTCAGACTGCAATTCGAGGATCCCAAGCCTTCACAGAAGGGCCT
The DNA here is from genome assembly GCF_000164805.1 of Carlito syrichta. Classification (NCBI taxonomy): domain Eukaryota; kingdom Metazoa; phylum Chordata; class Mammalia; order Primates; family Tarsiidae; genus Carlito; species Carlito syrichta. The sequence goes on along the minus strand of NW_007253372.1, from coordinate 3,020,111 downwards.
CAGGGACTGCAAGTAGAGGCAAGGTGAAGTCCAAGCAAGTCTGGCTCCCTTTATCATTGCCAGCCTGGGTTGCAGCAGCACCATCATCTTGGCATTTTACATAGAGCATTCTGGGGAGAAAGGCCAGATGGACAGAGATCCCAAGCTAGAAGGGTGGTAGTCAGAGAGCAAGAGGACAGCAGTGGACAGAACCCAGAGTCAGAAGAAAGAAAAGACAGCACCAGGGCTTAAAGTTTGGAACAAGTCCTCATCTTTTACACCTGCCGTATCTTTGCACATTCTATTCCCTCTGCCTAGAGCAGGGGTTCTTGATCTTATTTTTTTAAATTTATTTTTATTTTTGCAATGGATCCCTTAGACAGTCTGGTGAGGTCTGAGAATAGTATATTTATTTATGTATTTATGTATTTATTTTGAGTTAGAGTTTCACTCTGTTACCCAGGCACAATCACAACCACCACAGCCTAGACCTGCTGGGCTCAGGCGATTCTTCTGCCTCCACCTTTCAAGGAGTTAAAATCACAGGTGTGTGCCACCATGCCCGGCTAATTAGTTGATTTATTTTAGAGACAAGGTCTCACCAAGTTGCTCAGGCTGGCCTCGAACCTCTGGGCTCAGGCAACCCTCTCAACTTGGCCTCCCAAAATGCTGGTATTACAGACATGAGCCACCACGCCCGGTAGAATAATGTATTTAAATGCATCAACATACATATTATTGAAAGATATCCTATTATGCCTTAAACTTATGAGTAAGGAAAATAGCCGTTTGGGATGAAGCCTGAATCCTCACTGCTAATGTGAGATGAATTTTTGAGTGGGTGAAGGTTGCCCCTAAGGTGACCCTCCTACTTTGTGGGATGCCTGGGAGTCGTGATCTGCCCACCCCCCTTACATTAAAAAAAAGAGAGACCCTATTATATGAATATACAGTTATCAAAATATTGGAAACACAAGGTTATGCTAGAGTATGTTTCTTTATTAATGAAATAAATAATAGGGTCTCACAGTGGGCCTAATAACAGCTGTAATTTCAAAGTATTGATGAGTGTAAATATTTCAAACATCTGAATCAACTGTAATGTGAGTTGACTATACCTGCGTTTCTACTGCTAAGTTACAAAAATTGTGGCCTGAATTTATAATGGGAAGAAATGCAAAATGTCAAATAGGAGGTCAGTGAAATGAAGATGAAGTTATTTTCCCATCTGAATTCTTCAAACACCTGAACTAGAACCATGGGTCCCTTGGTTAGAGATCCTGACTTAAGATCCCTTTCCTTCCATGTCTGCTCTTACAGTTTGTGTATCCTCTGAGGCTTCTCTTTTACATTGTTACTAGTTGTTCTTGAAGGTAGATTTCATGACAATTGTGTATCTTTTTATTACAGCCTATGGGGGACTGTTGCAGTCATTTGTTTGCTTGTCTGTTCTCTCCCACACTGGAGTGTGAGTTTCTTAAGGGCAGAAATTATTTTGGCTGCATCTTAGTATCCTAAGTACCTTACACAGCTTTGCACATAAAAGCCTACCAAATAAACGAACATACTGTTCTGTATAAATTGTTGGGAAAGGATGAAGGGGATGCATAAAATGATACTTTATTTGTATCTGTCTTTCAGTAATACATGAATTTCATATTATAGTTAGTAGATGAAAAGAATGTTAGAAAAACTGCCTACGATAAAGCAGTAAACAAAATAAGAGTGCATAAATGGTGGATAGAAATGTGTGGCAAGCAGAGAATGAAAACACCCTGTTTAAAAAGAATAGATTTGGCCAGGCATGGTGGCTCATGCCTATAATCTCAGCACTTTGGGAGACTGAGGTGGCAGGATTCTTTGATGGCAGGAGTTCAAGACCAGCCTGGGCAACATAGTGAGACTTCGCCTCTACGAAAAATACAAAAGTCAGTCAGGCACGGTGTTGGCATGCCTATAGTCCCAGCTACTTGGGAAGCTGAAGTAGGAGAATCACTTGAGCCCAGGAGGTAAAGGATGCAGCGAACCAGGATTGTACCACTGCATTCCAGTCTTAGCAACAGAATAAAAAGTAAATAAAAATTTCCGTCTCAAAAACAAACAAACAAAAATACCATTTTGCTTCTTCTGAACCCTTATGACACTTTTCCTTTTGACCCTTCCTGCCTTTCATTATTGCTAAATCCCTTATGTGATGCTCTGTGTTCCCGATCTAGATTGTAAGCAATTCGTAGGTAGATCTGTGACTTAGATGCCTGTGGAGAGAGAGCATTCCCAGCAGGGTAAGCAGAGTCACAGGGGTGTGAGACCAAACTCTGGAGAGAGACCAGGGAGCCAGACCAGGGAGATTTGGATTTTGTTCTGCAGGCCGTGAGGATTTGGTTTTTGTAAAAATAGGGCAGGGGCATAATCAGAACTGTGGGAAAGAAGATTACTCTGTCAGCGGCTTGCAAAATGGATTGGCACGGGGGAGGAGAGGTCTGGAGTCTGATGGAGGGCATGAAAACAACAGCGCCTATCTACCAAGCACTCATTGTGGGTCAAGCACTGCGATAAATGTTTTATGCGCATCATTCCACTTAATCTTCTGGAGTTCATGAGGCAGGTGCTGTCATTATCTTTATTTTACCCCGAGGATAGTGGAGAAGGGGAGGCTTGGAAAAGTTACATAAGAGCCACGTTCTTGCCCACGTGACCTGCTCAGTTGCACAAGGCCTAACACTCGCTTGCTGCTGCCATCTTGAGAGTTTTAACTTTTAAACAAAGGACCTTCATTTTCGCTTTGCGCTGAGCATCGCACATTACAGGTAACCAGTCCTGGTTAAATAATTTTGCCTGTGGCCACACGGGTGATAGATGTCAGAGCAGGGATTGAAGAGACCCTGTCCTCAACCACTCTGCTGTGCTGTAATCCAAGTCAAACCGGTGAGAGCGTGTGAAGGGGATGGATTTGAAAGAGAATACTAGGTAGGGTGAATGCTGACAAGTTTTAGAAGGTTTGCTTTTGCAAATTAAAACAGTCTTGTGAGAAATTTCATAGGATCTCACAAGATCTTTAAAAGTAGCCAGAGGTTTCCTCCAGGAAACACCTTCATTGAGGGTGGTGCTGACTGGCCTTGTTGGCTCAGAGGCTCCGAGATGTACATGCAGTAGACAGTGACACCTGCTGACAACCCGGCATTATTGCAAGGATTTACCTTACTGTTTTTGGAATCGCGCTTTTTTTTTTTTTGAGTTGGAGTCTCAACCTATCTTCCAGGCTGGAGTGCAGTGGCACGTTCACGGCCACCGCTGCCTCGACCTGCTGGGTTCAGGCGATCCTTCCGCCTCAGCCTTCCAAGTAGCTGGAACTACAGGCGTGCACCACCACGCCCGGCTAATTTTTTTTTTCTTTTTAGTTTATTGTGGAGATGAGGTCTCCTTGAGCCCTTGAGCTCAGGCAATCCCCTCACCTCATCCTCCCAAAGTGCTGGGATTATAGGCCTGAGCCACCACGACCAGTTTTTGTTTTTTTTTTAAGACCTACCCTTCAGCGTCTCACTTCCCAGATTAGTTCTTTCTGTACTCATTGAAAAAACAGATTGAAAAACTGCCTGACTAATTTGTCCTAGTTTTTGAGAGCATTTGTTGAACCCGGGACTCTAATGAGAGAGATATAGAGACCACAAAGAGCCAGCTCCGATGCAAACACACGAGGGTCTTTATTCAGGCTCGAGTCTGGGTTCACGCCCGAAGCAGCAGCTTCAGGGACCAGAGCCCCGATTCACAATGGCAAGCAGTTTTTATGCACAATTACAGAAGGAGGGGAAAGAACTCCAAACTTGATTTTACATGATTGGGTAATTTCTCTA
>NW_007253372.1:2999233-3016017 GCF_000164805.1 Carlito syrichta | reverse complement strand
ATTTATAATAGCAAGCTTATTATAGCAAGGTGGTTACTTTTATAAAAGTCTTTGTTCCCTGCAGGTTTACATAGCCACTGTGTGTAAATTATCACTGAGATACAAACCGGTGATAAAGCCCACCTAGAGAGGAGCTGGCTCCTCTAAGTCTGGTGCCACCTTGTAGGAATGTTTGAAAGAGGCTTATCACTTTATCCTTTACATCCCGTTGTAAAAGCATAAGTTAGCCTGCTGGTTTGGGGTTGACAATGCTTAACCCAAGGATTCTAAATACAAACACTGCTTAAAACCCGACATATGCCTAATTCTACGGGGTCTGAGGTAGGATTTAAAGTACTAAGATTTCATAAAATACATGAGGTAGGAATACACAAAATATATAGTAAACATGAGGTGGGGATATATGAAATATAGTGAACTAAACGCTACTTTTACAGCAAATAAGTTTCTTGGTTTCTTGGGTCTCTCAATAGCATGCTCTTAACCTAAATCTATTGTTGTCCTCTCACATTTTGTAGGAAAAAATGTACATGGGAGCAGTCAAAAAATCGAATGCAAATTTTTTAGGATATAATATTAACTTACAGAATGAAAAATTAGAGTACAAATTAAAATATAGTTGTGAGTGTGTATGTATTTCCAAATAATATTTGGCATGCTTCTTTAATTTACTCCTACAGAATCCATCTGTGTAGACAAGTACATAGAGATGACTCAGTAACTGTAATCATGCAGTCTTTTTTTGTAGTAGACATGAAATCTCACTATGTTGCCCAGGCTAGTTTTCAGCTCCTGGGCTCAAGAGATTTTCCTGCCTTGGCCTCCCCAAATACTGGGATTAGAGGCATGAGCCACTGTGCCTAGCCTGTACGGTCTTATAGCACAATATTTTCAACAGAAACCATATTTTATCTGTAGCCATTATAGAATTACATACGGTATTATAAATCTTACATTGGTAGTCACAGAAAGACTGCTCCAAATTGTGATTCTAAAATGTGTTTGGGCGTATCTCAAGGATTGTTGAGTGCTTGATTTCAGACCACTGTAATCAAGCAAATACCACAATAAAGCAAGTAACATGATTTTTTTTGTTTCCCAGTACTTATAAAAATGTTTACATTCTGCTGTAGTCTGTTATATGTGTAATAATATTACATCTAAATAACTGTATATAGAGAGCCACCAATACATATACCTTGATTTAAAAATACTTCAGCACTACAGATTGCTAACTATCATCTGAGCCTTTACCAGGTAGTCATCTTTTTGCTGATGGAGGGTCTTGCCTTGGTGTTGACAAGGGCTGACTGATCAGGGAGGTGGTTGCTTAAGGTTGGGGTGGTTGGGGGAATTTCTTAAAATAAAAAAAAATTTTTTAAATGAGGTTTGTTAGCCGGGCTCAGTGGCTCAGCCTGTAATCCCACGCCTTTGGGAGGCCGAGGTGAGTGGATTGCCTGAGCCCACGAGTTTGAGACCCGCCTGGGCAACTTGGCGAGACCTCATGTCTACAATAAATCAAAAATTAGCCGGGTGTGGTAGTGCGTGCCTGTAGTTCCAGCTACTTGGAAGGCTGAGGCGGAAGGATCACTGGAGCCCAGCAGGTCGAGGCTGCGATGGCCAGAAGCATGCCACTGCCCTCCAGTCTGGATGAAAGAGTGAGACTCCAACTCAAAAAAAAAAAAAAAAAAAAACATAAAATAAAAATGAGGTTTGTTGCATCAATTAACTCTTCTTTTCATGAAAGATTTTTCTGTAGCATGTGATACTGTTTGACAGCATTTTATAAACAGTAGAACTTTCAAAATTAGGGTAAATCCTCTCAAACTTTGCTGCTGCTTTATCAACATTTTAATTAATTAATTAATTAATGTATTTATTGAGTTGGAGTCTCACTCTGGTGCATAGACTGGACTGCAGTGGCATGGTCACGCTCACAGCCACCGCAGCCTCGACCTGCTGGGCTCAGGTGATCCTTCCACCTCAGCCTTCCAAATAGTTGGAACTATAGGCATGCGCTACCACACCCAGCTAATTTTTTGATTTAATGTTGAGATGAGGTCTCACCAAGTTGCCCGGGCTGGTCTCAAACCCCTGACCTAACATTTTTATTTTTTATTTTTTCCTTTTCTTTTCATCAACATTTTTACAGCATCTTCACCAGAACTAGATTCTATCTCAAGAAACCATTTTCTTTGTTATTCTCTGAGAAGCAGTTCATCTGTTCAAGTTTTATCATAAAATTGCAGCAATTTGGTCACATCTTCAGGCTCCATTTCTAGTTCTCTTGCTGTTTCCACCACATCTGCAATGACATCCTCTACTGAAGTCTCAAACCCCTCAGAGTCACCCTTAAGGGTTGGAATCACCTTCTTATAAACTCCTGTTAATATTGACTTGTTGATCTTCTCCCATGACTCACAAATATTCTAAATGGCATCTGAAACGGTGAATCCTTTTTAGAAGGTTTTCAATTTACTTGCGTAGATCCATCAGAAGAATCCTTATCTATGACAGCTTTAGCTTTAGGAAATGCATTTCTTAAACAATAAGACTTGGAGGCAGAATTTGCTCCTTGATCCATGGCTGCAGAATAGATGTATTCACAGGCATGAAAACAACACTAATCTCCTTTAATGTTTTCTTTTTTTTTGAGTTGGAGTCTCACTGGGTCACCCAGGCTGGAGTGCCATGGCATAGTCATGGCCACCCCACCATCGACCTGCTGAACTCTGGCGATCCTTCCCACCTCAGCTGGAACTGAGGTGCGCGCTACCATGCCCAGCTAATTTTGGATTTATTGTACAGATGAGGTCTCACCAAGTTTCCCAGGCTGGTCTCGAACCCATGGACTCAGGTAAACCACTTGCCTCGGCTTCCCAACGTGCTGGAATTACAGGCTGAGCCACCGAGCCCAGCCCCCTTTATGTTTTCATCAGAGTTCTTGGGTGACCAGGTACATTGTCAAAGAGCAGTAATATTTTGAAGGAATCTTTTTTCTGAGTGGTAGGTCTCAACAGTGGACTTAAAATATTCAGTAAAGAGATGTACTGTCATCCAGGTTTTGTTCCATTTACAGAACCCAGACAGTGTAGATTTAGCATAATTCTTAAGGATCCTAGTATTTTCAGAATCATGTATGAGCACTGGTTTCAACTTAAAGTCACCAGCAGTATTAGCCCCTAACAAGGGAGTCAGTATATTTTTCAAAGTTTTGAAGCCAGGCAGTGTCTTCCCCTCTTTAGGTATAAAAGTCCTAGATGGTATCTTCTTTCAATATAAGACTGTTTTGGCTATACTGAACATCTGTTGTTGACTGTAGTCACCTTCACCAGTTATATTAGCTAGACCATCTGGATAACTTGCTGCAGCTCCTCCATTAGCACGAGCTATTTCACCTTGCACTTTTAGGTTATGGAGATGACTTATTTCCTTAAACCTCATGAACAAACCTCTGCTAGCTTCAAACTTTGTGAAAGGACATAATGTGGATTTAATATACCCAATGAACAACCATTTTAACATTGCTTAAGTCTCATGTTTTTCTAGCGGTTCACTTAACTTACTCTCTAATCACTAGTCAAGGACAGAATCTGTTTCTCAGAGGTAGCTGTTGATCATTGTTTTTCAAACCCCTTACCAACTTGTTTGTCCTAGCTAGCTTTTCTATTTCAAGTATTTGCCTCCACCCATAAGACCCAAGTTAACCTAATCAGCCTTTCATGAACTTCATGACACAGACAGACCCTACCACCATGGCAGCAATCATGTGACTAACTCACCCACTGGCCTACTGTCCATCACCTGACATCATTACCTGCACTTACCTGCCCCTTTGTGATGACATGGAGTAGACCACCACCCAATCACCTTAATGACCTTCTCCCACCAAAGGGAAGGAGTAAAAGGACTCAACCATGAGTAGCTGACTGCCATATCCTTACTAGACTCTGGTGTGGACATGTGTTCTTTGAGCTATGGCCATCACCATGTTTTCTGGATTTGGCCCCCTCCGCTACCTTGGGGAGGTGAATTTCCTCCTTGTCTCTAATTTACTTAAATAAACTCTTTTCTAACCCAACTTCTGTGCAATTCTTTGCATCTTTCTTGCAGCATAGGATCACACACCAGACACCCATAAACCGGCAGGCCTGACCTAACTTTCTGGAGGTCGTACTGGGAGTGTGACCTAACACTTCTCTTCTGCAACTTCCTCACCTCTTAGCATTCATGGAATTGAGAGAGTTAGGGCCTTCCTCTGGATTAGATTTTGGCTTAAGGGAATGTTGTGGCTGCTTTGATCTTTTATCCAGATCACTCAGACTTTCTCCACATCAGCAATAAGGCTATTTTGCTTTCTTATCATCCATGTGATTACTGGAGCCTTGCTTTTCATTTCCTTCAAGAACCTTTCCTTTGCATTCACACTCATTGCCAACCCAGTTTGACTGTTTGTCACCAAAGGCCTACCTTTCAGACTATCTTAGCTTCCTACACGTCTTCCTTACTGAGCTTAATCGTTTCTAGCTTTTGATTTAAAGTGAGCAGTTAGAGGCCAATGTAGGATTACTTATTGGCCTAATTTCAATACTGTTATGTCTCAGGGAACAGGGAGGCCAGAGGAGAGGGAGACAAGGAAATGACCAGTGGTATAGTAGTCAGAACTCATACATGTATCGATTAAGTTCACTATCTTATATGGATGTAGCTCAAAGTGCCCCAAACAATGATGATATGTAACATCAGAGATCACGGATCACAGATCACTATAACAGATACAATAATAATGAAAAATTGACACAGAGACACAAAATGAGTATGTGCTGCTGGAAACTTAGACTTGATGGACTTACTCAATGCAGGGTTGCCACAAACTTTCCTTTTTTTTTTTGAGTTGGAGTCTCACTCTGTTGCCCAGACTGGAGTGCCGTGGTTGCTCCCGGCCACCGCAGCCTCGACCTGCTGGGCTCCGGCAATCCTTCCGCCTCAGCCTTCCCAGTAGCTGGAATTACAGGCATGCGCTACCACGCCCGGCTGATTTTTTGATTTATTGTAGAGATGAGGTCTCGCCTGCCCAGGCAGGTCTCGAACCCGTGGTCTCAGGCAATCCACTCACCTCAGCCTCCCACCACAGGATTACAGGCTGAGCCACCGAGCCCGGCTACCTTTTTTTAAAAAAAAAAATCTATGAAATACAATCAAGTGATACATTTGCTGTTCCTTTTTTTTTTTTTTTCTTGAGTTGGAGTCTCACTCTGTCGCCCAGGCTGGAGTACAGTGGCACACTCATTGCCAACCCAGCGTATCATTATATAGTAAATATAGTATTTTCTCCTATGAGGAGAGAGAACATTTAGAAGATCCAGATATTATCTTGAGACACTTCATGCTCAACCATCATAGCAATCCCATTTGTATCTATTGACTTGGCATTCTAAAATCAAGCCAGGAACTAGAGAGACTCTGCTTTCACGATGAGTCTTTACTTCCTGGCATCAAGTTTTCATTCGGCCACTTAGGCTTTTCTTGAACTCACGTGACTATATGCTTGCTCAAGTGAAAATAGCACTTAAGAACAGCAAAGGGGATCAGGCTTGGTAGCCTAGCATTTTGGGAGGCCGAGGCAAGTGGATTGCCAGCCCAGGCAACCTGGCGAGAACTTGTCTCTAAAATAAATAAATTACCCGAGCTTGGCAGCACGTACCTGTAGTTCCAGCTACTTGAAAACCTCAGGTAGAAGGATTGCCTGAGCCCAGCAGGTTGAGGCTGTGGTGGCTGTGAGCATCCCACTGCACTCCAGCCCAGGCAAGAGAGTGAGACTCTGAATCAGCCAAAAAAAAAAAGAAAAAATTGTTTACATCTCCCAAGTTTGTCTATTCTAAGCTTTTGTTTACCAGCTACCCAGGCCAAACTGACCTAACTGTAATCAGCCTAACGTGACTACCCACCAACCTACCAGAGGCTGAAGGCCCTGAAGTCACGGGACTGGTTGCCCTGCCAACGCCAAGGACACAAGACCGGTGTTATCAATACTCAGGGATGAAGCTGCTGGAGAGTTTTCTTTACCCTGTCTTCTTGATTACAACTTTAAAAGCCCTCCTTCCTCAACCCCTGGGCCACACTGTCTCTCATTGCCAGTCCCGTTTGGAATCTGTTCGAAATGTGAATACATTCCTTTGCTTTATCTCTGCAAATCTTTGCTTTATCCCACGGCACCACCCACCCTGCCTCAGTTCACCCTAATAATAAATATGATCACATTCACAATCAACTGTGCTAAGTTCTTCAGTGTAACACATTCTGGACTGATGATTGTGGCCCTTTGTTCAGCAACATTGGCATCTACATGGAATAGGCTGAGACAGGTAGTACTTTCAAAATACAAAATGCCAGACTCTGACGCTGAAGCGCTCAGGTGGGTGACCCCAAGAAGTGACAGCAAGGGCACAATGGCACACTGTGAAGGGTGTGCCCATTGGCACAGTGGCACACTGGGAAACGCATGCCCATCGTAAAAGAGGGCAGTAGGCACTCATCCCCAGCTCCGGGTTGCTATGTGGGAATGTGGGCCTAGGGTTGTTAGCATAAGCCAGAAATCCCTTTTTTGGGGAGGGAGGGCATATTACCGTTAAAAACACTTTTTTTGTGAGTCTAAAAACAGCTGAGGTGGAAGGATTGCTCGAACCCGAGAGTTCGAGGCCAGCCTGGGCAACACAGCAAGACTTAAAAAAAAAAAAAATTAAGGGCTAAAGAAACTATGTCATCGCTCTCTGACTAAGGCTAATTTGATTATGTATAATTCTTAGTTGTTTTTTTTCCCCATAGATAATCATAGCTCCAAAAGAAATCAAGGTGGATGAGGGTTAATTCCTTCCCCATCATCTGGGTCTGAGTTTGTTAGTTTGTTTTTTGGGGTTGGAGTCTCACTCTGTCACCCAGGTTGATATGCAATGGCACAATTATGGCTTCCAAGTAGCTGGGACCAAAGGCACGTGCCACCATGCTTAGCTGTTTTTAAAAAACGTTTTGTTGAGGTGAGGTCTTGCTATGTTGCCTAGGCTGGTCTTGAACACCTGGGCTAGTTCTATGACAGTTTGCTTAGTGTGGTGGTCTCTAGCTGCATCCATGTTGCTGCAAAGATCATGATTTTGTTCCTCTTTATGGCTATGTAACATTCCATCGTGTATATGTTCTGTATTTTCTTCATTTGGTACATTTTTTTTTTTTTTTAGTTGGAGTCTCGCTCTGTTGGTTGCCCATGCTGGAATGCTGTGGCATTCTCTTGGTCACTGCAGCTTCGACCTGCTGGGCTCAGGTTTTGTCCTTCTGCCTCAGCCTTCCAAGTAGTTGGAACTACAGGTGTGTGCCAGTATGGCCAGCTAATTTTTAATTTTTTTGGGGGGGGGGGCTAAAGTTGAGGTCTTGCCATATTGCCCAGGCTGGTCTTGAACTCCTGGGCTGAGGCAATCCTCCTGCCTTGACCTCCCAAAGTACTGAGATTATAGGCATATGCCACTGTGCCTGACCTTCTTTCAACATTCCTTGAGATTTTATCACTCAGAAATTCATGAAGTAATAAAGGAAGTGGCTACTTTTCACCTCAACACTAAGCTATGGGGAACGATTTTGTGAATTGAAAGTGACAGGAATTCTGGAAGAGCGTACATGTTCAGTATCATTTATTTTGACAAACACTGATTGAATGCCAGGCATTATGGTGGGCGTTGGGGGCCCAAAACATGACTGAGGAAGCTGAATTGGATGGGGCAGAAAAAGCTTTCCAAAACATGAAGTGAGTCTTAAAGAGGAGGAGTATATGCCAAGTGAGGAAGAGGAGATGTAGTGATGGGCTGTCCAGGAATGATGTGTAGAAGCACAGAATGGCCTCAGTGCTCGGAAGAGATACAGAACATTTGATACTATTGGCTTTTTTTTAACGTCAGGGTGTCACTGTGTTGCCCAGGCTGAATGCAGTAGCACCATGACATCTCACTACAGCCTCAACCTCCTGGGCTCAGGAGGTTCTCCCACCTCAGCCTCCTGAGTAGCTAGGACTACAGGTGAACATCACCACGCCTGGCTAACTTTTTTATTTATTGCAGAGATGAGGCCTTGCCATGTTGCCCAGCCTGGTCTTGAACCCTGGGGTCAGGCAATCCTCTCACCTCTGCTTTCCAAAGTGCCAGAATTACAGGCATCTGCCACCTCCTATTAGGGTTCTTGATACACAATTTTCCTCCAATGTTTTATTAGGGAAAATTTCAAACATACAGTATAGTTGAAAGTGTTTTATAGTAAATACCAACTTACAATGAACCCACCACCTAGATTTTACCATTACATTTTACTGTACTTGGTTAATCACATATTTATCCATCCATCCATCCATCCATCCATCCATCCATCCATCCCTTAATCCATCTTATTTTTTTGGTACATTTCAAAGCAAATTCTGTATACAAAATTCAAAAGCAAATTTTGTCTCCCATGAGAAAAGTCATGTACCTTAATTCCAAGAGTTTTCTAACAGAGGCTATTGGCTGTTTGCTTGGGACACTATAGAGGGGATTTCAGAATTGAGGAGGTGAAGTGGACCAGAAATGTGGCTTTCAAACTTTTACTGCTAAGAGATATATCTCACACTCCTTCCCAGTGTATACCACATACGTACTGAAGTGAAAATTTCAGGAAACAGTATTTATCCTTTGCATGTGTGAGGCATGCTGACATTTTCTATTTTATTTCATTTTAAAAGATGCTAGTTATGCTCCGCTAACTTGATTTGATGACCCACCAATGGATTGTAATTCACCATTTGAAAATCACTGTAGGCCAGGTGTGGTGGCTCATGCCTATAATCCTAGCACTTTGGGAGGCCAAGGTGAGAGGATTGTCTGGAGCCCACGGTTTGAGACTAGACTGGACAACTTGGCGAGACCTCATCTCTACAATAAATCAAAAAATTAGCCAGGCATGGGGCACATGCCTGTAATTCCAGTTACTTGGAAGGCTGAGGCAGAAGGATCTGAGCTCAGCAGGTTGAGGCTGTGGTGGCTGTGAGCATGACACTGTACTCCAGCCTTGGTGATAGTGAGATTCCAACTCAAAAAAAAATCATTGTACTAGTCAACCTCCAAGAAGATTTTTACTTTAAAAGGAATCCTGTGGCTACTACTAGAATTTTCCTTTTCTTCTTGAATATCAGGAACCTTTTTTGAGTTTCAGCACAGTATTTATTTGGCATGCATGGCATTAGGGCAAGTCTAATTAAGAGGAAAAACTTAAATGCCTGGTAATTAATACTTTGGATAGATCCGATTCAAACATTCTTTTTTTTTTTTTTGAGCAGAAGTCTCCCTCTGTCGCCCAGGCAGGAGTGCAGTGGCATGCTCACAGCCACCGCAGCCTCCACCTGCTGAGCTCAGGCGATCCTTCCACCTCAGCCTTCCAAGTAGCTGGAGCCACAGGCACATGCCACCACGCCTGGCTAATTTTTTGATGTATTGTAGAGACAAGGTCTCACCAAGTTGCCCAGGCTGATCTCAAACCCCTGGGCTCAGGCAATCCCCTTGCTTCCATCTTCGAAAGTGCTGGGATTACAGGCGTGAGTCACCACGTCCAGCTTCAAACAGTTTTTTAGAGTAGTTTTATTAATTACTTATTTTCACAAACAGCAAGATAAAAATATGCACTTTTGGATGGATGAAAGGGTTCAGTACTCATACTGTCTTCTGTTAAATTCAGCTACTAATGCCTGCTGTGGTTCCAATAAAGTTGAAAATACGATCAAATGAGAAAATGGGTGTGAAAGTACATTGAAAACTAATGTTTTATTAATACTGTTACGTGATGCCAGGAAGAGAGGGATGCTGTGATCAAGTTCTAGAGAGGCAGTATATATATACTGTACATACATATATATGTACACATATATGTAATTTTATTTTTATTTATTTATTTATTTTTTTGAGTCAGAGTCTCACTCTGTCTCCCAGGCTGGAGTGCAGTAGCATGATCACAGTTCACTGCAGCATCGATTTCCTGGGCTCAGGTGATCCTTCCACCTCAGCCTCTCAAGTAGACGGGACTCCAGGGCGCGTACCACTATACCCAGTTAATTTTTAAAAATTTTTTATTTTGCAGAGACAAGGTCTCGCTATGTTGCCAGGCTGATCTCGAACTCTTGGGCTCAAACGATCGATCCTCCGGCCTCAGTCTCCCAGAGTTCTGGGATTCCAGGCATAAGCCACCTAGCCCGGCTCGTGTTTCAGTAATTTGGAAACTCTGTTTTTACAGAACTGTCACATTAACCTCCCAAAGCACCAATGACTACGCTTTAGCGCGAGACCCTCAGAAGATCGGAGAAGTTCTGAACTTGGAACGGTTCGGCCACCTCTCCGAGCGCCTATAAGGCTCAGACAGTCTACGCATGCTCAAGAGCGGCTCCGGCCTCCTAGCGGGGCGGGGCGGGGGTGGGGGGGGGGGCGGAGTCCGGGCCACGTGGTTCCGTGACGTCATCTCCGGGCGCCGAGGGTGACTGGACTTGTGAGCTTCCCCGGCTCCGCGGCGCCGCTGGTGGTGTTCCGAGGGATCCCGGAGGGCGGAAGTGCAGCGGGGTCCGGCTCGGACCTCGCACCGGTGCCTTCTGCGGCTGCGCGGGTGTTCGGGGTCCTGCTCCAGCGTCTCCGCAGGACGGCGGGTCGGACAGACAGCTCGCAATCGAGCGTTGCTACCGGTGCGGGGAGCCGGCGCTTCGGGTAGGGTATGTGTGTGTGTGTGTGTGTGTGTGTGTGTGATGTGTGTCCCCGAGTGGGGGACTGCCTGGAGGAGGAGGGTCGGGGAGGGGCGAGGGCTGGCTGGAGGGGCGCTGCCGGACGGTGATGGCGGGGGACGGTGGCTCCTCGGGGCAGAGGTGTGGTTGGCGAGACGCCGCCCCCGAGCCCTGAGCCGGCTGGAGGGCGTGGCCTGCGAGGTCCCTCTCGGGGAAGGTAGGAAACCCGGGGTCTCGTGGCAGGCTCCGGAGTTGGCTGCAGCCGCTACCTTCGTTGTGGAAACAGTTATTGAACCCTTGGTTCTTGCCCGGGGCAGTTCGATTGTCTCCCAACTCTTACACCGCATTCCTTACGTGTCAGTTTCATAATCAGATTTCGTGCCCACAAAGCCATTTTCTGTTGGCAAAACACTTTAATGCTCTCAAGTTATACTTTGGGTTATTTCCAAGCCATACCTGAACTTGAGGAACCGAAGCGGCTGTTGGTTCTAGATTGTTCCGAGGGGTGAGCAGGCACAGCATGTCGTGAGTAATCAGAACCCAGAGACTTAGCAAACAGCAGCTGAACTTCCAAGGCCTTCCAGAATTCGCTGGGTAAATCTCTGAGTCCTTGAGACGGGGGGTGCTTGGCTGTGAACTGGACTATTTGCAGTTTCCATAGAGGGAGTTGTTGGTTGAATTTTGGGAAGTATTAGAGAGGAATTTTACACTCGATTTAAACATGTGCTTTGATCTTCAAAGGTATGCTACTTAAAATTGGGGGAAAGGAGTAGGGTGGGATTGTATGATTTGGGGTTTTTAGGATAGTGCACACACTTCAAGTGTGGGGTCGTTTCATTAATTTCCAAAGTCCTGAATACCTGCTATGTGCCAGGCACTGGACTAAACTGTAAATTAAACAGTGAACAAAACTACAAAAATTCCTGCCATCATAAAGTTCACTTTGGGGGGGGGAGTAATCATTAATACAAAAATTAAAGTACAGTCATCCCTGACCCTCGGTATTCTTGGGGGATTGGTTCTAGGACCTCCCTCAGGCACCACAATTCTCAAATGCTCAAGTCCCCTGTGTAAACTGGTGTAGTGTTTGCATATAACCTATGTACATTCTTCCATATGCTTAACTCTAGATTACTTATAATACCTAATACAATGTAAGTGTTATGTAAACAGTTGTTATACTGTATTGTTTAGGGAACAGTAACAAGGAAAAAAGTCTGTACATGTTCAATACAAACACAGCTTTTTTTCCCTGGAATATTTTCCATCCATGACTGGTTGAATCCAAGGATGCCTAGCCCACGGATGTGGAGGGCCGACTGTATGTCAAGTGGTCAAAAGTGCTAGAGGGAAAAAATGCAGCAATGAAGGGGATCCAGAGAATGCTATGGGGGGTTGGGCAGGGGGGTTGGGCAGGGCGGATAGAGATGGCAGAGGTGGCCACCGAAAAGATATTTCAGTGGAGTCCTGAGAGTGAAAAAAGGGTGTCGTGTGGAAAGGGCGGCTACAAAGGCCCCGAGGTGGAAGCGTACCAGCTAGGTTGGCTGGGAAAGAAGTGGTAGATGCTCCGCTGGAGATGGGGCCAGGTCATGTAGGACCATGTCGGACTTTGTAAGAACCTTAGTTTTTACTTTGAATGACATGGGTTTTGAGTAAGGAGTAAGTTATCTAATTTGTGGTTTAAGAGTCTTTCTGATTGCCGTAAGCCACAGGTATAGAGATAATGAGAGCTGTCAGGAGGCCATTGCATTCATCCAGGTTAATGGTCAAGGTGACCTGAATCAGGGTGGTAATAGTGGAGGTGGTGCAAAATGAGCAAACTCTCGACTTATTTTTAAAATTTTTTATCTTTTGAGCTGTAGTCTCACTGTGTTGCACAGGCTGGAGTGCAGTGGCATGTTCACAGCCATCGCAGCCTTGAACTGCTAGACTCAGACTATCCTTCCACCTCAGCCTTCCAAGTAGCTGGAACTACAGGCGCACACCATCACACCTGGCTAATTTTTCTTGATTTTTGTAGAGATGAGGTCTCGCCAAGTTGCCCAGGTAGGTCTCAGAGTCGTGGGTTCAGGCCAATCCTCTCACCTCTCAAAGTGCTGGGGTTATAGGCGTGAACCACCATGCCCAGCTTCTTAATTTACTTTGAAGCTAGAGCAATCAGGTAGAAGGGTCAAGGATGACTCTGAAGGTCACGTTCTGAGCAACTAGAGGGTAAGACGGTACCACTCAGTGAAGTGGGAAAGGCCAGAGCAGTGTGAGAGAGGAGGAAGGAAGATCTGAAATCGTTTTTAGTTTTGCACATTACATTTCTAAATGAAAATGTCATATGCAATAATATATGTGAAATGAGTTCAGAAGAGAAGTCTGAACTGAAGCTATGGATGTGGGAGTTGTATAAATGGCATTTAAAGCCATGAGCCAAGGGAGTGGTTCAGGGACTGAGCCCTGGGTCATTTCAGCATTTAGAGGTCTGAGAGATTTACAACATTCTCTGCTCATCCTCCCCATCCCCACCCAAAGTGGGCTGTTCAGTAAAACTCTTGAGAATCACTGGTTCACAGTAACAGATTAGAAGGAAATACAAAGCAAGGCCATTCCCTGAGAGAGAGGATGAAGGAGGAAATGTGAAAATTGGAGGGAGGATAAGGTCTGCAGAGTGATGTGGGAACGTGGGAGCACTCGTGGACTACGAAGATACAGGAACACCAGGCAGTGCTAAGGCCCCAGACTTGAGGTAAGTGTTTATGAATTTAAAGGAAGACCAGATGACATAGACTTTTATTTTTTGAGTCAGAGTCTCACTCTGTTGCCCAGGCTGGAGAGCAGCGGCACACTCACGGCTACTGCAGTCTCTACCTGCTGGGCTCAGGCAATCCTTTCACCTCAGCCCTCCAAGTAGCTGGAACCATAGACGTGCGCTACCACTGCTGGCTTATTTTTTGATTTATTGTAGAGACAAGGTCTCACCAAGTTGCCCAGGCTGGTCTTGAACTCCTGAGCTCAGGCAATTCTCTCGTCTCGGCCTCCCAGAATACTGGGATTATAGGCTTGAGCAGATTATTATTTTTAGATGTTTACACACTTACTCTAGTATTTGACATTTCTAGGTAGTTGAGGATTTTGTCAACAAAAATACCTTCAGGGGGTAGGTTGGCCTTTCTTGGTGTGTTGTGTGGAAGAGACTATTAATTGTGCATTGTAGTTTTGCCATGTCATACCATTTGCTGAATGACTGACTGGTTAACAGATGTTGGGGGGGAGGCACCTACTCTGTCCCAGGTCCTAAACTAGACGCAGAAAATAGAGCAGTGAAGAGTAGCCCCTGCCCTCAGGAAGCTTACTTGTAGTTGATTGCTTGTGGGTGGGGACTTTTTTGTTTCCAAAACATTGCCTTCAAATTGAATTGCCTTCAAATTGAATTGGTGTTGATGTATTGTGTATAGCAGGGGAAAATCTAAAATACCAATGTTTGCTGAATTTAAAGCTTGACTGTACTGATATGGAAAGTTTAGGTGGAAAATGTCTTAAGTAACTAGATTTTTTTATTTATTTATTTTGAGTTGGAGTCTCACTCTGTCGCCCAGACTGGAGTGCAGTGGCCGCTCCCGGCCACCGCAGCCTCGACCTGCTGGGCTCCAGTGATCCTTCCGCCTCAGCCTTCCAAGTAGCCGGAATTACAGGCATGTGCTACCACGCCCGGCTGATTTTTTGCTTTATTGTAGAGATGAAGTCTTGCTGCCCAGGAGGGTCTTGAACCCATGGGCTCAGGCAATCTACTTACCTCAGCCTCCCAAAGGCGGGGGATTACAGGCTGAGCCACCGAGCCCGGCAGTAGCTAGATTTATATGTTTACATATTTTCCCCATTACTAAACAAAAGTTTCAAAGCAAGCTATGTGCTAATTATCTACTATTGGGTAGAAGAGAGTAAATAGCACTCCATTTCTGCTGTCAAGATCTCCTGGTTCCCTTCGGGTCCCCTCCCACTGTGGGAGTTTTTCTGTCCTCTTAATAAATCCTGCTTTAAAAAAAAAAAAAAGAACTCCCAATTCCATGTGGGGAGGGGCAGGAGACAGATAAGGTAAACTGGAAACTGTAAGACTTGGTAGTACATCCTGTTAAAGAAGTGATTATACAAGGAGGGAAAGGGTAGATCTTAAGCTGACTCTTAAAAGAGGATTAAAATTGACCAAAAGAGGAGAGCGTGTCCAAGCAGAGGGCTCATAAAAACATGAGAAAGCTGTGCATTTAAATATGGATACCATTTATTGAGTGGTTACCATGTGCTAAACACCTCATAGTCCTGTGAAAACTAGCATTATCTCCATTTTACAAATAGGTTCAAAGAGAATGGGTTTGTTGTCCAAGAACACACAACTTATAAGTGGAAGGCGGGCTTTAAACTCATGTCAGTACTGTTTCAAAGCCCCTTAACTACCTTACTGTATTGGCCTGCTGTCAGCATGTAAATCTCCCCTGTCCCTGTCTTTATCCCTTAGTCATTTTCATCTTCTATTCATTCTTTCTTGAAAGAGTCATATCTGTTTCTCCTCAATCCCTACTGCCTTTCCAGATCAGGCTCTCATTACTCGATGCCTTAGCTGTCTTAGAGGTTCTCAGTCTCCAGGCTCTGCTTTTGTGCACTGCTACCAGACAGTTGTTTTCATTTCACTGTTATAAAACCTTATAGGCTTTCTAGGCCTGGGGGATGAAATGGAGACCCCTACAGTCTTTTGGCATGCGTCATGATCTGGTCTCATTTTACATGTACAGATTTGACATTAAAGGAGTAGTAATTGCTTGCATTTTTTAGCCCCCCCATGTGTCTGTTACCATATCAAACACTTTCTACATTTATTTTTTCAGAACTGCCTTGTGATTTGGGTATTATTAATTCCATTTCACAGGTAAGGAAATTGAGGCTTAGTGAAGTAAAGTGACTTGCCTAGGGTCACATGTGATATGAAAACATGTTATGGTGTCAGCTGTCTAGTTACTGTTCCTCCCACCCCAACATTTTTGAAAAAGTTGGCACTGTTGCTCCTGCCCACCTCATGCCATTCTTCAAGTTCTGCATCTTTGAAGCTACTTCTTTGAACATACAGGATATATTGACATTTAACTACCCTCACCCCATGAAAACTGTCACAAAGTAACATTAGTTGTACCGTGGACATACAGATGTTTGGGAGTTAAAAGTGATGTTGGATATCAGTATAGAAGGATGGAAAGACTGAGATAGGAAATCTGGGTAAGGGTGTGGCTTCTAGAAGTTTTGACTCTGCCATTTTTTAGCCACAAGATTTTAGAAAAACCATCTAACATTGTCATGCCAAATTCATCATTTTAAGATGGTAATAATAGGCTTGTGTGTTTCAAGTGTGAGGCAATGTAAAATGTATAGTGTTTCTGGAGTTACATGATGTTTATAGCAGTATATGATCCACTGTTATCTAATTTAAAAAATCTAATCTGACCTGCTCACCTCATTCCTCCAGACTCTGTTTGGTTCTGTAATTTTGTATTCATACTCTGTCGTTCCTACAAATTCAAATTCAGTGAACATTTTTTGAGCACCTATTTATATTCCCGACACTGTTCCAAGTATTAGAGATGAAGAGATGACTGAGATATGATCCTTCATCCCCAGGGACTGCATTACAGTCTACTGGAGGAGATGTACAAATAAATGTCATGGATATGAACTTAGGAGTGCTGTGGTAGAGGAACAGTCAAGGTTCCATCAGAAAGCAAGGAGGATTCTGCCAAGTCACGCATAGAAGAAAAGTGAGTTGGGTCCTGAAGATGTCCAAGTTGGAAGACAAGGGGGAAGGCTGCTTTAGGGTAAGGAAACCAAGGACCGGAAAGTGCGTTATATGTTTAATAGATTTGGAGATAATAATGCCCTCTGGGCAATGACTGAGTTTTTAATTTTTTTTTTTTGAGCTGGAGTCTCACTCTGTCGCCCAGACTGGAGTGCAGTGGCCGCTCCCGGCCACCGCAGCCTTGACCTG
>NW_007253372.1:2996341-2999213 GCF_000164805.1 Carlito syrichta | reverse complement strand
CTGAGCCCAGCAGGTCAAGGCTGCAGTGGCCATGAGTGTGCCACTGCACTCCAGCCTGGGGGACAGTGAGACTCTGACTGAAAAAAAAACCAAAAACAAAAATGAATAAAAACAAAAGAAACAAGTGCCAGTGATGGAGTTTAGGTTGTAAGAGCAATAGGAACTTACAGTTGTGAATTAATGAAGGTCAAAATAGAAGACTGGAAGAGGAGATACTTTAAATTTATTCATTCAAAGATGTTTACTGAATACCACAATATAGCACCTATTAAATGTGAAGCCCAAGCCAAGTGCTGAGAATACACAGGTAAGTCAGGAAAGTAAGACACAGTTCCTGGTCACTACTCTCTGAGAGTCTAACAGGGAAACAGATGTAGTTACCTTAGAATTGACAGGATATGTACAGACTTATATTCCTCTTAAGAAGGATAAGTGTGGACATAAACATATAACAATGATGAGAAGTGTTATGAAGAAATATAAGTAGGCTACCAAGGTCAGAGAGTGAGCAGGCTGAGTATGCTGTTGTACAGGATGCTTACAGAAGGCCTCTTCAATTAAGGTAACGTCTTTGTTTGTTTGTTTGTTTCTGTTGTTGTTTTCTTTTGAATTGGAGTCCCACTCTGTCGCCCAGACGGGAGTGCAGTGGCCGCTCCCGGCCACCGCAGCCTCGACCTGCTGGGCTCCGGCGATCCTTCCGCCTCAGCCTTCCGAGTAGCCGGAACTACAGGCCCGCGCTACCACGTTCGGCTAATTTTTGATTTATTGTAGAGATGAGGTCTCGCCAAGTTGCCCAGGCGGGTCTTGAACCCGTGGGCTCAGGCAATCCACTTACCTCAGCCTCCCAAGGTGCGGGATTACAGGCTGAGCCACTGAGCCCGGCTATGACCGAGTTTTTAAAAAGTTCATTGTTATTGTTGTTATCATTTTTTTAATCCCTCCAGGACTTGCCGCAGAGCTAGTCATATCTAACAAAATTTGACTGTAGATTGCATTTTTTAGCAGTATTCAATGCAACCTTTTTAGCTTTTGTTTTCCCTTATTATAATTTATATTGATGTTATTTGATACTTTCAGTTATTCTTAGTTCTTGAAGACTTTAAATGTTGACTTTTAAACATTTTTTGAGACATGTGCTTGTTGGTTCTGTAGATTATAATGGTAGATAACCTTTATAGGACATATTGTGATAGACAATCAAGTGTTCAATAATTACATGTGTTAATTCACTTATTTCTTATATCTGACATGGTAAATGCTATTTTGCTAGTCTACAGGTGAGAAAACTGAGAAATAGAGAAGTTAAATGACTTACTTGAGGTCACACAGTAAGTGGTGGAGCTAAGTTTTTGGGTCCAGGCACTCTGGCTCCACATTTTGCATTTTTAACTACACAGTAGTGTCTGTTGAGTAAAATTTTGTGTCTGTCTTTTAAAAAAAGGGTTATTAAAAACTCACATCCTTTGATTTTATCTATTTGTTACCAGTTTTTCTTATATATTTTCTGTTAAAACATGTTTTCTTACATAATTCATTATAGATACACATTTACAATATTGAAAGGTTAACATTTTAAGATCCTATACATTTGGGTCTTCATATTTTGAGGCAATAAGTGTCCTTGTTTGCAGTTTTCGTAAACCTGTTTTGCAAAAGTTCCTGTTTGCTTTGCAAAATTTGTACCAACTCCACTATGTTACACCTTGAGCTGCCTTGGCTCAGCTCTTTCCTATAAGAATACGTAAGAAACAGTGGTACATGGGAAGTAAGGCACTGGTTTATCTTTCACCAGTTTTTGTACCTGAAGTCCTGCTGTAGAGCTTTGGGAGACTTTGCTAGAGGACAAGACCTTAAAACCCAAGCCTATAGTAGGAATTCTGAGATGCTTTCTCTTCCCCTGAGACTATATTTTTATTACTTTTGGGGAAAGACTCTAAGAAACAAAGAGAAGAGAGAGCATTGGCTATTTCATTGTATTGCTTCTGACACATGGAAGGGAAGAGCAGAAGAGAATGCTGTGGAAGGGAAGAACAGGGTGGCCGGCAGGTCTTGTCTGGCAGCCCAGAGGGGAGAGGAGGGAACTACACTCACATGAATGAAATTCTGTTTTCCGGTGATCCCTGCCTGTTAGTAAACAAGGCTCATATGACATCCCGGAATCCATCCGTGCGGGGGTCCAGCCCCCTTGCTGGGTCGTGAGCTTTCCTGAAGGAGAGACGGATAGGCGAAAGACGAAAACATTATACTTGGACACCTGCTTCCTGAACAGATGACAACCTTTATTAATTAACAGAAAGCTTTTATACCATTTGTAAAGGGGCAAGACAAAGAAAATTCCTTCACATGCATATCCTTTAAAAGTTACCACCATCTAGCAATCTTTAGAAGAAACAAATAAGCCAAAAACACTATCTACTTTCAGTTAATGAGTCTTGAGATAAGTTTAAAAGGAGTTTCACTTAAACTAAACATAATGCATACAAGGTTTACTTTGATTTCGGTTCCATATCACTTGTTTAATTTAAAAAGCCTTAAAATCACTAAAACAAAACTATAGATTGTACCTAGTGATAGTAGGAATATGAAGCCCATTAACTTGACCAAACAACAGTGGCTAGGATTTAAAGAATAACTATGAAAGTCACTTACTGTGAAAATACATACACTAATCTTTACTCTGAATAAACATATAAAGTGAACTAAACATAATGAAATAAAACTAACACAACTAAAATTATTATAGTTGCATAATTGTTAATGAGCTTTTAAGTTTAGGATAATGGTGATTTGGCTGTTTTCCCTTATGCTTGGCAACCTCCAGGAAAACATCTTGGTCTTAAGATAGGCACTTGAGCAATTATTATTATCTTTG
>NW_007253372.1:2991910-2995512 GCF_000164805.1 Carlito syrichta | reverse complement strand
TTTTTGAGTTGGAGTCTCACTCTGTCGCCCAGACTGGAGTGCAGTGGCCACTCCTGGCCACCACAACCTCGCCTGCTGGGCTCTGGCGATCCTTCCGCCTCAGCCTTCCAAGTAGCTGGAATTACAGGCATGCGCTACCACGCCCGGCTGATTTTTTGATTTATTGTAGAGATGAGGTCTCGCTGCCCAGGCGGGTCTCGAACCCGCGGGCTCAGGCAATCCACTCACCTCAGCCTCCCAAAGGCGCGGGATTACAGGCTGAGCCACCGAGCCCGGCCTAATATCATTTTTTATTCAAGCATTATCTAGTAACTTATAACCAAGTGAAAGAAAGCATTCTTGATGTGCTTCAGAGTTTAACCCTTGCATATGTTAGAAAAGGCCAAGCGGCATAGTGGGAAAATGGGAAAATGAACCATGACATTCTCAGGTTAGGTGTGAGTACTTCGCATAAACGTGCCATTTTCTTCTTCCACGACTGCACAGAATTTCTTCAGCCGTACCAAACAGCAAAGGTGGAAGACAGAAGGGCCTCAGCTTCCCGGGCTCACCCTGCGGCCCGGGGTCTTCGACCCACCAGGACCCTGTCAATCAGGTGGACCTCCAAGGCCGGCTCCCAACACATCTGGATCATTATTTCTTCTTGAGAGTAGGATGGTGCTTGGAGAAGACCAATCGTCTTGGATTATATTTCTCTCTGCTTCTTCTGAGGAGAAAAATAACCAATGTGACAATATTGATAGTTACCTTTAACTCTACACTTGTAATTATATTTTCTTAAAGATTCTTAGCAAAGGAGAACTTTGCCTTAAATTGTTTCTTTAATTTTTTTTGAGTTGGAGTCTCACTCTGTCGCCCAGGCTGGAGGGCAGTACCACACTCACGGCCATGCCAGCATCCACCTGCTGGGCTCTGGCGATCCTTCTGCCTCACCTTCCAAGGAGCTGGAACTACAGGCACGCACTACCATGCCTGGCTAATTTTTTGATCTGTTGTAGAGACGAGGTCATGCCAAGTTGCTGGGACTGGTCTCAAACCTGCGGGCTCAGGCAATCCACTTGCCTCGACCTCTCAAAGTGCTGTGATTACAGGCTGAGCCACCGAGCCCAGCCAAATTGTTGTCTCTTATGATCAAGAGAGCACTCATCAGTTGTGACTGTTGATTAATTAAAAGTATCATGGTTACGGAAACCACTGCACACTACAAGTTTGATTCAATTTTAGGTTTACTTGTCATAACCCAGATTTCATTATTTCCTGCCATTAGTAAATTTACTTTAAAAAGAGCAAGCTAGTAATGTAACCAGGATGTAGGTAAATCTTTACTATTTTCAATAATTTAATTTTGTGTGATGTGTAATCTTAGAAATTTTCTACTGAGTGCAGAAACTCAATGGTGGTTTGAATTTGAAGCCTATCTTTGGAACTATAGAAGTTTAAATGCATGTATGATTTGCTCAAAATAGTTATTATTTGGATGAAATTTAATAAAAGTTCAAACACTGGTAGTATGCTGGAAAGAGCCCTGGACTTAGTTTAAGTACCGAAGTTCTTATCCTGTTTGACTGTTGCCTAGTACTTTTATGTTAGACAGGTTTTTTTCACCTCTTTCAAATTACTTACCTGTAGATGACATTGAATCCAGTTGACCTCTAATTCTTTCTCTGTTTAACTAATTAATTTATGACAGTCGTAATGTACTTGGTATTGTTTACTGGAAGGGAAAAGAAAGGAAACAAACTCTGTGAGTAATTCAGTGTTAATAATTCATATATGGCTAAATTCATGATTGTTTAGAATATTTTCACCAGATACATTATAATAAATTATGAATTAGCTGCCAATGAAAGATGGGAAATATTACTTGGATAAGTATATTGCATCTTAGTACCCCGTTATCACCTGTTGAGTTACTCTAAGTATAAATTATTAACAGTATTTACTTCAGCATTTACTCATGTGGTGTATTGAGGTGCTATTCAATTGTAGAATATTGGCACTGGAAGAACCTTGAGTATCACAGAGGTCAAAAGCCATGTCCCAGGGCAGGTTGTTCAGGGGTCACTTTTGCTAGAGGGTTTATAAAAGAAGTATAATAAGTAAGACTGGAAATATGGGTGGGATCGAGTTGTGGACAGGATGAATTAGAATGGGGAATGGGTTTATACAAAGATTCCTTTCCAAGATGAAAGAGATATCTTCCAAGATGAGAGAATATTTTTGCAGGAAGAAAGGAAGATCTTTAGTAGGAGAGGTTTAATGTATTGTTTACAATAATTCTGAGAATGATTCTTTGGAGCTGACCTATCAGTAATCATAGTGCAGAGGTGAAGGGTTCTCTTTATCTAAACGATAGGCTTTCTGGGCTTGAAAGGATAACACAAGTATAGTTTCATTTTGGCTGTGGTTCATTACTTTTTTGTAATAAACATTACTTGCATATGTAATTTTGGATGATTATTTCTCTGATCCATTTGTTTATTCATTCATTTATTTATCTTTGAGTAGGGGTCTCACTCTGTTGCCCAGACTGGGTACAGTGGCACAATCATGGCTTATTGCAGCTTTTACTTTCTGGGCTCAAATGATTCTCCTGCTTCAGCCTTACAAGTATCTGGGACTATAGGTGTGCACCACAACGCTTGGCTGATTTAAAAAAATTTTTTTTTGTAGAGACAGGGTCTTGCTATGTTGTCCAGACTGTCTGATCCCTTTAAATAAATAATAGCTCTACATTTAGAATTTGTTATACTGATTTTTTTGTATTTATTCTAAAGAAGGCTAATCATACTTTTTTGAAGTGAATAGTCTTTATGACACTCAGTTTTTCCTATAATCTTTTGTTTTGTGTCAGGTTCATTCATCTTTGCAAGGATCTGACTAATGCTTTCATTTTCTTTTCAGTTTGGCTTGGGTTGAACAAAGAATTTAGCCTGTATGTACTGCTTTAATCACTGGAAGAATGACAGATGACAAAGATGTGCTTCGAGATGTGTGGTTTGGACGAATCCCAACTTGCTTCACTCTCTATCAGGATGAGATAACTGAAAGGGAGGCAGAGCCATACTATGTAAGTATGTTGATGTGGCCAGTGGAATATTGAACTTGGTCTGTTTTTGTAAATAAAGTACTAAGAACCTAGAGGCTATTATCCAGTATTTTATATACAACTAATTCATGCTTATTTGGAAAAAAATTAGAAAATACAGGTAAGCAGAAAGGAAAAAGTCACCTCTCATCCTACCTCCCAGAGGGCAGAATCACTGTTGCCACGTTGATATGACTCCTTCTTGACTTTTTCTTGGCGTATATGCATGTTTCATAGAATATATGATGATGGAATCATAAGCTATCCACTGGTTTTTAGGAAACTATTTTGAAAATAATAGGTTCAAGGTTGGGCTGAGTGGCTCAGCCTGTAATCCCAGTACTTTGGGATGCTGAGGTGAGAGGATTGCCTGAACCTGAGGGTTTGAGACCAGCCCGGACAACATGGTGAGACCTTGTCTCTACAATAAATTAAAAAATTAGCCGAATGTGGTAGTGCGCCTGTAGTTCCGGCTACTCGGAAGGCTGAGGCGGAAGGATCGCCGGAGCCCAGC
>NW_007253372.1:2943641-2991720 GCF_000164805.1 Carlito syrichta | reverse complement strand
CTCCGGCGATCCTTCCGCCTCAGCCTTCCAAGTAGCCGGAACTACAGGCATGCGCTACCCACCCAGCTGATTTTTTTTTTATTTATTGTAGAGATGAAGTCTCACTGCCCAGGCGGGTCTCAAACCCGCAAGCAACTATTTAACAAAGTATTTTTATAGCTTAATGTACATATGAAAACGTACACAGACATACATACATGTTCATATGTTCACGGAGTTAATATATAATACGTGTTTAATAATATAATAAATTAATGCACATAGATTTGTGGGTTTGAATTAATGGATAATCTGCTCTAAAAACGAGTCTCAAATACCTTCTGATTTTAGTGTGTGTGTGTGTGTTTTTTCCCTGTGTGCATCTGTAACCCAAGGCGGGTCACCCCCTTGGGTCCTCTCCCACTCTGGGAGCTTTTCTGTCCTCTTAATAAATCCTGCTTTCTGGAAAAAAAAAATTCCAAGTGGATGCCTGTCAGGCAGAGATGATAGCATCTTGCCTAGTTACTGAATACCCCACTAACAGGCAAAGAGCTCTCAGTTGTTATTGTAACTTTTTATTTTGCTCTCTGGCATATACATACATTGTTTACCTGGAGAGGATGTGGAAATGTATCTGGGGTGATGGACTGTTTCTTCTGTTTCACTTTCATAATGCCTGCCCTTGGCTTTCTCCTTCATCTGTCTGAGAGCCGTTGCTGCTTTCAACCTGCTCCCGCTATGGAGGGTGGGACTGCTGGGGAAGCTACTTATGGAGCCCATTCCCTTACTTTTTCAGTTTGGGAACTGTTTCTTCCCCCCGCCGGCCCCGTGCATCCTCAGCATCTTTGTGGTCTGTGCACGTAGTAGTACTCAGTGCAGCAAAGGCTCCCCAGGTTCATGTGGGATTTTGCTTGAAATCATCTCTTGGGACTTTCTTGCTAGAAATGATTATTTTAGAGAGATTGAACAGTGTTGTTACTGGTACTGAAGCGTATGTGCCTTTGAGTAATTTTTTTTTAAAGTTTTTAAACAACGTTTATTAGAGAAAGAAGAGAGAAAAGAGCAGAGATATGCCAGAGCTGGCATGGGCGAAAGAAATTGCCTCATTTGAGTAATTTAACTGTGGCAATCTCAACAGTTTTCTGTCTAGGAAAACTTCCACAGTTAAAAACAAAGTCTGGTCATAGTGTATTTTTAGAAGAATTTCATTTGTTAGAGGTATTTTTTCTGTTCTTCTTCTGTAATATAGGTTATAATACCATTTATGTTTTGCTTTCAAACAAGTTTTTCTGTTTTCATTACAGCTTTATCCTTGGCTGGCTTTCTAATAATATCTAAACAAGAGTATATGTCAAATTGGTGACAAAAGAGTATTGGTCAAATTGGTGACAGCTGGGAAACAAGTAATTGAAGTCTGTTTACTTTTCTTTTCTTTTCTTTTCTTTTTTGAGTTGGAGTCTCACTCCATCTCCCAGACTGGAGTGCTGTGGCATGCTCCTGGTCACCGCAGCCTCAACCTACTGGGCTCTGGCAATCCTTCCACCTCAGCCTTCCAAGTAGCTGGAACTACAGGCGCACGCTACCATGCCTGGCTAATTTTTTATTTATTGTAGAGACGAGGTCTTGCCAAGTTGCCCAGATGGGTCTCGAACCTGTGGGCTCAGGCATTTCACTTGCCTTGGCCTCCGAATGCTGGTATTACTGGCTGAGCCACTGAGTCTGGCCAAGTCTGTTTACTTTTCAATCAAAAAATTCAAGAATACAGTTTTTTTCTTCTTTATACACAAATCTGTTTAAATAATAATAAGACTCTTGTGACAACTAGTGTGCAAGTTGCTTTCTGGTGTTTTTAATTAAATTGAAAATGGTGGAAGTGTTGGGGGTATCTGTAGGAGGGAGAGGATTGTTCTGTCTCAAAGGTCATTGTTTTTTTCTTGAATTCTTCCTAATTCTTCATCCAAAGACACGCTTATAGTCATGATTTGTATTTTTGAAGAATATTGGATAACTTTAAAACCATGTGGCACAATCCAAATTTTACTCTTTAAATACGTACGTGCTTAGTATCTAAGTTAATACATACAGGAAAACCATATACAGAAACATTAGTGATGACTAATCTTGGAATTATAGGTGAGCATTTTATTGCCAGTATAGTTGCAGTTCATATATGTGTTGGTTGTCAAGTAAGCTTGAAAATATTCCTAATATAATGTTAAATATATTCTTGTCTCTGCATTTTGATATGTTCCCCCTGCATAAATCTTCTTTCAGCCTCCATCCTGTATGTATATCACTGAGAATTATGTTTTATTTTGCAGGGAATACTGGGAAGGAAATTTGTTAGAAACTAGGTAGCTTTTCAGTTTTTATTGTTTCTGTTAGATTCATTTCAACTGTTGCTTTTTGTTTAGTTTGTTCAATATAAAAACACACCAAAGTAGCTGGAGCTATAGACACATGCCACCATGCTCGGTCAGCTTTTGTGACTTCTTGTAGAGACTTATTGTAGGTCTTACCAAGTTGTACAGGCTGGTCTCGAACCCCCAGGCCCAGGCTGTCCTCTTGCCTCTACTTCCCAAAGTGCTGGGATTACAGACTGAGCCACCACAACTGACCTCTTTCTTTTTTAATGATCATTTTTGGTTCTTTGCCCCACTTAACCTTTGGCATCTCTAATTCATTCAGCAAATATTTATGAAGCAGACCCTATTTGGGGTGGTGGAAATGTAGCATTGATCAAAACAGACAAAAGTTCCTCTTAAGGGAGGTTACATTCTAATACTCTTCATTCCTTATTGTAAAGAAGTTTTTAGAGCACAAAAATCATTTGTGGACCAGACACGGTGGCTTATGTTTGTAATCCCGGCACTTTGGGAGGCCAAGGTAGGAGGTTCACTTGAGCCCAGGAGTTTGAGACCAGCCTGGGTAACATAGCAAGACCTCAGCTCTACAAAAAATTTTTAAAAATTAGCCAGGTGTGGTGGTACACACCTGTAGTTCTAGTTACTTGGGAGACTGAGGTGGATTGCCTGGACCCAGGAGTTTGAGGCTGCAGTGAGCCATGATCTTGCCTCTGCACTGCTGCCTGGGCGACAGAGTAAGACCCCAGTTTAAAATTTAAAAAATTATTTGTGAATTCTTTCCCGTGTGTGTGTGTGTGTGTGTGTGTAGGTGGGAATCTTACATCTTGCCCAAGCAGGTCTTGAATTCCTGGGCTCAGGCTTTCTGCCCGGGCCTCCCAAAGTGCTGGGATTACAGACTAGAGCCACTGTGCCTGGCCCATTTGGGAGTCCTTCAGCAACTCTGTGTGAAATCTAGGCATGGAGTATGACTCATCAAAATCAGGAGCTGATAGCTGTACTCATCAGTCATGGTATTTCTTCCTTCTTGTCATCTCCGTAGGTTAATATTCTCTACAGGATAGATTACTGTGTAAAACCCAGTAGTCATTTTATTTTTTTAAATTTTTACTTCATTTTATTATAAAGATGTGGGTTACAAGTCAGGATTAGGTTCATAAGTATTCTACGAGCAGGTGAAGTTTGGGCCTTCAATTGGTCTTCGCTTCGCCTACTTTAGGACCAGGTACCCTTTGATCAGTAGTCATTTTAAAGCCCAGGACTTACTAATATTATTATTAGACTAATAGATTATATTATTTATTTTTTTAAATGACTAATTACCATGCTGTTTTGAGTTTTTTAGAGACTTGTTGCATCTGTATTCTGCCGTTTCTGAAGGACTCAATGAATCTTTTCTCTGCTGTTTATTTACTAGTAGTAGCACATGATTTTGGCAAGTGTTTTAAGCTGTATGTAAATCAGAGGTGATAATACTTCCTGTAAAAAACATTAGTGCTTTCTCTTATTCATAGTTAGCATTAGTACCTTTTTTCTTTCTTCTCTAATCACAGTTACTTTGTTATAAAAGAACTTACACTCTGTTGAGTCTATAATATTATCCGGCAACTCATTCTTAGCTTTTAGGACTTTGTGGTCCTCACGGGAGCATACCAACCACGCCTCCCATCTTTGGAGCCCCAGGGCCACTGTCGTGTTCTCCTGCCTACTGGGGTCCTGTTCTCTTGGACTTGTGTGATTAAATATCAGTTCATTCAACCAGAAGATTCCTTTTTGGATATATTTGTCAGCTCAGCAGTTCTACTTGATTTATTACCAAAAGATATCACCATGAATCAGCAGCATGAAAGGTGGTGTAGTCATGCTTACAAAAGCAGCCAAAAGAGAGTAACAGGCAGTGTTACCAGCAAAAGAAGGCACAAGCTTAAGAAAGCAAGATGTGGCTAAAGTGTCTACCGAAAAGGAGGGAAAACGTGATTTTTTTGCCTCCTCCTCCCTTTGTCTTTATATAAATCATAAATCGATTTTCTAAAATGCTCTCTGTTTTCTTTCTGGGTACCTTTTCTGGGGAGAAAACATTGACCAGGTCCTTCATGCTGTTGACTTTGAGGCTTTACCTACTAGCCCAACATTCTCCATCAGCTTCAAAACGTGGAGGACTAATTGGGAAGTCCTGATTGATAAGCCAAGGTGTGCATTAGGACTGAGTTGGTTGTCTCCTCAGAACAGTTTCATTAGCTCAGATGAATCATTTTAATTTTTTTCAACCTAAAATTGATAGAACTAGTAAGTATCCTAAATAGTGTGATGTTAATTACATCTTATAAAGTGTTACAGAAAGATTGTAGGTCGATTTGTGTTGATAATTCTAGGCATTTATGCAGTAAACTGTTCTTAAAGTAATGACCTCATAAGAACTATGAAGACATCTTAGCCTTTAGTTTTTGATCATGTATGAAAGACAGTAGACTTTGTGTGCGATATTCAAAATAATGTGGAGCACAGCTGTTTTTCTTTAGAATTCAAAAACCTACTTAGTATTTTTATTTTTTAAAATAACTAGTAAATAAATATGGTTTTACAAATTTTCATTTCAGTTGCTTTTGCCAAGAGTAAGTTATTTGACGTTGGTAACTGACAAAGTGAAAAAGCACTTTCAGAAGGTTATGAGACAAGAAGACATTAGTGAGATATGGTTTGAATATGAAGGCACACCACTGAAATGGTGAGTGAATTTTTCTGCATTATTAAGCATTAAATATATGCTAGTTTTAAAAAGGTATTGTGCCCTGAACCAGTTGTAAGAAAGTTCCATGAAGAGGGAAATCACTAGTCTAGTTCATATAATAAACGAAGTTTACACCATTATTCAAACTTAATTTCAAAATTAATTAAATATTTAATTGAAAATATTTTTGCCTTCTATAGGATGTATGGATGACTGGACAAGTTCATATATTTTCAACAATAGATTTTTATATGGTACAATAAGAATCTAATTGTTTATAGGGGTTTTTCCCCACATTTATTTAGAACTTCCTTATGAATAAGTCATCTCTGTGACACTATTCAATTTTATTTCATCTCTAAAATATTTAGAACAGGTCTTTATATGCATGTGATTACCTAAAGTGGTATTGTTTAATGTGATTGCCACATTTCGCTGACCACCATGCCATAAGCACATCTTGACTAGGCTTGGGTTAGAGTATTTAAAATGTATTGGTTTTTCTCTTTTACTTGAAAAATAATTTTGATATTATGTATTTTGAAGAAGAGTATTTAAAATAAATTCTAAATTTGGGCTTATCCATGTGTACGTGGTTTTTGTACACCCTCTGTTATTGAGAGTTTTGTTCATTGTGCTTCCAAAAATATTTAATGTAATTGTGGCAGTTACAGAGAGAATAATATAAATAGTTCAAGGTATGCTGGGATGTTGATGGTGAAATGCTGCCGTTTGGATGCAGTTGAATGAAAAAGATACAGACTAAGATAAGATTTAAATGAAACATTGAAACATGTAAATAGGTTAAAAATAGACCTGCTCTCTGAATCTAGGAATATTAAAATGAAGAGTTCTTAAGAGAGCTTTAGGACAATTACAAGAAAGCCAGTTAGGTGTTTAATAAATGTAGCTGATGTCAATCTATGGACTACTTATTAGCAAGAAGTGGAATTTTTGGAACTTACCTTGTGCTGATGAGATCCCAAGAGTGAATAGATTTTTGCATTGCATTTTGAATAGGTATTTTGCATTGTTATGGGTCAAGCTTCTAATCTTATGAAGTAGTTTTTGGGAAGTGGTGACAAAGTTGTCTTAGGATAGCATTCTTTTAAAAATCAAAACAATATGATCATATATCAGTCTCCTTATGGCTTTTGAGTAGTTCTAGACCTCAGGCTGCATAGAGAAGGCAGTATTTTCTATTACTTTTTATTTCTCAGAAGAATTGGAGATTTGGGGAGGGCAAGGTGGCTTAAAGTGTGAAAGGAGCAATGATCAGAAAAGTAGAAAGAAGGAAGGAGGGAGAAGATTGTGGAAGATGAGTAGCAGTGAGATTTATCTGTGCACGTGACACAGATAAATTAATTGTATTGCTTTGTATGTATCAGTTATAGATTATTATAAGGTTTTGTGTGATGAGACTTTTCAGTTCTTTTGTTGTAAGGCAGGATTTCTCACCAGGGTCACTACTGACGTT
Source organism: Carlito syrichta (assembly GCF_000164805.1). Classification (NCBI taxonomy): domain Eukaryota; kingdom Metazoa; phylum Chordata; class Mammalia; order Primates; family Tarsiidae; genus Carlito; species Carlito syrichta. The sequence goes on along the minus strand of NW_007253372.1, from coordinate 2,985,173 downwards.
TTGAATTTGATAATTCTTTGTTGTGGGGCCACCCTGTATGTTATAGGATATTTAGCAGCAGCTCTAGCCTCTACCCACAACTGCAGTAGCATTCCCTCCAGGCTTAATAATCAAAAGTGTTGCCAGATATCCCTTGGTGGAGGCAGAACCGCCTACAGTTGAGAAACTCTGGAAAATTTGGGGAGCCCCAATTTAGCTTGTAAAGTAAGTGGCTGCTGAGTCATCTTTCAGTTGCTGTTTCATTCTGTCCTGTGTGGTGGTTATTCTTGTATTCAATATGGCTTATGTTTTATAGGTGTGTGTTCTAGTTTGATGGCAGTAAATAATGTTTGGACCCTTTTCTCCCTGTCACTGCAGAACAGTGATTTGGGCTTAAGCATACTATGTTCTCACTCTGTTAGTATGTATCCCTTTGGAAAGTCTTTTATTCAAGAGTGAAATCCTTTCCTTTTTAGAGGACTTAGGTAAAAGTAATTGCATTCAAGTGTCTTCATTTTAGCTTTTGCATTGTTAACTTTTTTTTTTCTTCTGAGTTGGAGTCTCACTCTGTTGCTCAGACTGGAGTGCAGTGACAGGCTCATGGCCACCACAGCCTTGACCTGTTGGACTCAGGCGATCCTTCTGCCTCAGCCTTCCAAATAGCTGGAACTACAGGCGTGTGCCACCATGCCTGGCTAATTTTTTGATTTATTGTAGAGACGAAGTCTTGCCAAGTTTCCCAGGCTGGTCTCGAACCCCTGGGCTCAAGCAGTTTTCTTGCCTCTGCCTCCCAAAGTGCTGTGATTACAGGCATAAGCCACATGCCTAGCTATGCATTGTTCACTTTTTAAATGTGATATCACTTTCATAGTTATATCATGCAGTAAACTCTTGATATCTAATGACTTCTGATCCATTTTTTCTTTTAGTGTTTTTAGGTACTCTGTGTAAGTGAGGAATGAATAACTTCCAGAGGCATAAATGTTATCTTGGGCCTCTGTGCTAAGTCTTGATCTCATCTCTTTCTGCTTCCAACAGTAGCAGTTTTCTCTTATGTTATAAAATTGTCTTCCTGGAAATAGGCTATTAGTATAAGAATCTATCTGACCTTTAAGCAGTGGGCTTCATGGGTGGGGATAATCCTATGAATTTCCATCAGTGTAGGGAAGTAGCTGAACTGAAACTTTCAAGGCTGACACTTTTGAGACCATATTAGTGGAGGAGAATTTATTTGAGTAGTATGATAATGACTTTCCTATATTTATTCTTTGGGGTTTTAAGTAAATTTAGCTACGAGAGAAAATTAAACACCAGTTTAGACAATTCATAAAAGAGGAAAATTGATTTTCCTTCTCTCTTTATGACTTTGCCTCTGATTTTGTCTCCTAATTTTATTACTTAGGTTTGTCTTTTCATATAAGGTGACAGTTCTCAATGATAAGAGAAAGCAAACTGAAGTCCTAGACAAATTATGACTTTTATCAGATGGTAAAAATATGATTTTATCTTCCTGTTAGTAGAATTTGGATAGTTTGGGGGCTTTGTTTTAAAATAAATGCTTAGTTTTAAATTTGGGTTTTTTTTTTTTTTAAGAAATAGCATTTGTAGTCAAATTAGCAGTTATAAATAATAGCAGAATGGAGTCATATTTAAAGGAGGTTGTTTTTCCCTTTATTGTTAATTGTTTACTATTCTTTGTTCTATTTGTCTGACATATTTTGTGTTCTCAAATAAAAGTGATCCCAAATATATAATTTGTGTGGAGTAAAATTCACCTTTTTTGGAGTGCAGTTTGATGAATTTTTTTTTTTTTTTTTTTTTTTTGAGTCAGAGTCTCACTCTGTTGCTCAGACTGGAGTACAGTGGCACACTCACAGCCACCGCAGCCTTGACCTGCTGGGCTCAGGCGATCCTTCCGCCTCAGCCTTCCAAGTAGCTGGAACTACAGGCATGTGCCACTATGCCTGGCTAAGTTTTGATTTATTATAGAGATAGGGTCTCACCAAGTTGCCCAGGCTGATCTTGAACCTGTGGGCTCAGGCAATCCTCTCACCTCGACCTTCCAAAGTGCTGGGATTATAGGTGTGAGCCACTGTGCTCGGCCAGTTTGATGCATTTTTAAACCATTGTATACAGTGTAGCAACTACTACAGTCAAGAAAATGGGATCTTTCTGTTGTCTCACAAAGCTCTCTGGTGCTCTGTGTCAGTCATTCCCCTCCTACCCCCAGCTCCCAGCACTAACTCATCTGGTTTCCATCTCAGTTGTTTTACCTTTTCCAGAATGCCATATATACGGAATCCTGTAGCAGAAAGTCCTTGTGTCTGACTTCTTTTCTTCTAGTAGAGCTTTTGAGACTCATCTTGGTGGTTGCATATTATCAGTGGTTTCTTCCTTTTTATTGTTGAATGGGATCCCATTGTATGGTTGTACCACAATTATTTATTTATTAACTGATGGCTGTTGGATTTTTTTCCATTTGGGAGCTATTATGACAAAAACTCCTGTAGACCTTTACCTGAGATCTTTGTATGCTAAACTATATATACTGCAAAAGAGAAGAATTTAGTTTTGGTTTCTGCATGTTCATTGTTAGTATGAGTCTGTAGAAATATGATTGATTTTTGTGTTCTGCTCCCTTGCTGAACTCAGTTATTCCAGGATGTTTTTTGTTTTGTTTTGTAGATCCCTTGAGATTTTCTATGTAAACAATAATGCTGTTTGCAAACAAATTATTTTTACATTTTAACCTCTAGGCCTTTTTTCTCTTTTTCTTGCCTTATTGAAGTGGCTAGCACTTCTAGTACCGGGTTGAAAAAGAGTGGCAAGAGTGGACATCTTGTGATGTTTTCAGTATTGGGGCAATGTATTAGTCTTTCAGAGCTAAGTGTGCTCTTAGCTGTAGGTTTTTTGTAGATGCTTTTCTTTTTTTTTTGAGTTGGAGTCTTACTCCTGTCGCCCAGGCTGAGTGCAGTGGCATGCTCATGGCCTGTAGACAAGGTCTCACCAAGTTGCACAGGCTGATCTTGAACCCCTGGGCTCAGGCAATCCGCTCGCCTTGGCCTCCCAAAGTGCTGGGATTACAGACTGAGCCACTGTGCCCAGCCTGTAGATGCTCTTTAACAAGTTGAGGTCATTCTCTTTCTAACTTGCTGAGAGTTTTTTTTTTAATGAATGGATGTTGGATTTTGTCAAGTGCTTTTTCTGTGCTAATATGATTGAATACATTTTCTTTATTTAAGCTTGTTGCTATAATAGATTACATTTGTGGATTGTTGATGACCAATCTTACATACCTTTAATATATCCCATTTAGTCATGGAATGTAATTAATTTTATACATTGTTGGATTGAGTGTACTGATATATTGTTGAGGATTTTTGTCTTAATTTCATGGGAGAGATTTTCTGTAATTTTCTCTTTTTTTGTACTGTCTTTGTTTGATTTGTTATTAGGGTAAGATGTCCTTATAAATTGAATTGGGAAGTGTTCTGTCTTCTTGTGTTTTCTGGCAAAGATTATGTTAAAATGCTGTTAATTCCTCAGGTATTTGATAGAAATCTCCATTGTAGCTACCTGGGTCTAGAGATTTGTTTGGGGGAGCTTTTTTTTACTATAAATTCAATTTCTTTGATGTGTATAGGTCTATTCAGCGTGTCTGTTTCATCTTGGTTGAGTCTTGGTAGTTGATGATTTTTTTGAGAAATTGGTCCATTTCTTCTAATTGTTGAATTTATGTACATAATGTTGTTTATAGTATTTCCTTATTATCTTTTAGTGACAACAGGATCTGTGGTGATCGCCCTTATTTCATTCTTGTGGCTGGTTTGTGTCTTTTCCCTTCATTTTTGCCAGCTATTGTAGCGGTTTTATTTATTTTTGAAGAACAGATTTTTGGTTCTTGATGTGGTGTGGTGGTTCATTCCTGTAATCCCAGCACTTTGGGAAGCTGAGGTGAGAGGATTGTTTGAGCCCAGGAGTTCGAGACAAGCCTGGGTGAAATAGTGAGACCTTGTCTCTACAAAAAATCAGCCAAGTGTGGTGGTGCACGCCTGTAGTCCTTTTGCTACTAAGGACTGAGGTGGGAGGATTGTCTGATCCCAGGAGTTGAAGCTGCAGTGAGTTGTGATCACACCACTGCACGGTAACCTGAGCGACAAAGTGAGAGGAGACCTTGACTCAAAAAAAAAAAGAAAAAAAGAAAAAGAACAAATTTTCCTTTGGACCCATGAATTTTTTAGAAATATATTTAGTTTCCACATGTATAGAGGTTTTTCTGTTGTCTTTCTGTTGTTGATTTCCAGTTTAATTGATTCTGTTGTGGTCAAAGAACCTATTGTAGTTTTGGATCTTTTAAATTTGTTGATGTTCATCCATCACTTTTGCTTTCCTTATCATCCATCCTTTAGATTCTGATTCTGCCTTCTATATATGCCTTAAATTCCCTGCTTTGTCTGTCTGGGTTCACGCTCACGTAACTTCTCACATGAATTATTTTAGTAGTCTCTTAACTTGTCTTTCTGCCTCCAGCGCTGATACTGTCAGTTTATCTTCCCCAGTGCTGTAAACGATCTTGCAGAAATGCAGATCTGACATTGTTACTTTCCTCTTTAAGAGGCCTTTCCTGACTTCTAGTCATCTACAGTGCAAAGCCAAACACTGTAGCATGAGGTATTGTTTGTACACGGACCTGCTTCTTCTCAAGTGTAAGCTAAGCTGCTTGTTTGTATGGATGGTGGATAATGTTTTGTGCTTCTGTTTCTTTGCTCATATTCTCCAGTAAAGCATTTTGCTTTTTCCAGCATCTGTTTTGGTCCCAATTCATTTTTTCCTGATGCGTTCCTTGTAATCCTTCTTTCCTTGTTTTAACTCCTATTTATAACTTCTCCTTAAGTATCCCCTCTTTTGTGATTCCTTTAGCAATAAGTGATCATTTCTACCTTTGAGCCATCTCTAAATACTTAAGTGTGACTTCCTATGTACTTGTCATGTTGTCATTGTGTATTGGAACATAATGGTTTTTAAGATTGCTGACTCTGGAGCCAGAAACCAGGCTTCAGATTCCAGCTTCAAAACTTACTAGTGGTATAACCTTGGGTAAGTTATTTGACCTTTTGCATCTCAGTTTTCTTATCTGTAAAATGGGAATAACAGTAGTACCTTATGCTTTCATCAGTTTATTTCAGGAATTAAATGAATTTCTTAGGCTAAGTATCCCTTATCCAAAAGTGTTTCACATTTCGGACTAGAGGTGTTTCATGTTGCAGATTTTGGAATGTTTGCATTATATACTTACTGGTTGACTATTCCAAATTTGAAAATCTGAAATCTGAAATGCTCCAATAAGCAGTTCCTTTGAGTGTCATGTCAGCACTTAGAAAGTTTCAGATTTGGGAGCACTTTAGGTTCTGGATTTTTGGATTTGGGGTGCTCAACGTGTACATGTAAAGTTCTTGAACTAGTGTCTGGCACAGAGTAAGTGTTCAGTAGGCCCTAGCTGTCATTGTCAATGTCATAACCCTTTTCTTCCTATTTATTGTGATTATGACTGCTTAAACATCTACGTGTGATGTTTGAGCAGGAGCTTTGCACCTTAAGCAGTAGTACATCAGAAATGCTAAGTTAATGTTTTAGTGAGTGAATCTAAACTCATCCCTTGCTTTTATTTGGGAAACTGAGGCTCAGATAAAATAAGTGAAATGTGACTTGCTCACATAAGCCAGTGGGACCCAGGTTTTGAGAGTCTCAATTTGGGATTCTTTCCACCACACCTGTAACATGCTATTTAGCCTTTTGTTTCCCTTCCTCTTGTCTCTAATTGCTTGTGTCTTTTTGTCCAAATTAAAATAGAAAAATATTTTAAAACAACGTTATATTCAAAATGAATAAAAGTAGATACGTTGTTGACTTGTAGAGAGTTTCCAAGGAGCTTACATCTGATTAGAACTTTGTCTTCAGTGCTTCTTAGTATCATTAACTTAAAACAATTACATGGGAAGTGGGAATTGCTGGTGTAACTCAAAATGTAAGAATCTTTTTTTAGACTGATTTGATTAGTCAGCAGAGGGTGCTCTAAGATTGCATTTTATGGGGTGTGAAGTGTCTTGTTATCGCAACTTACATGTTCACAATTAATATTTGTTATTTTTATATTCTAATAATTTTAAGAGAACAGTTCTTGGTTCTTTTAAAGAATAATTCATTAGTAAATCCAAATTTTGGTTTAGATCTTAGGCCTTCAGTTACAAAATTTAAAAAAAGCTTCTCATTTTGTCAGCTACAAAAAAATATATGTCAGGTGAGTGGATTGCCTGAGCCTGGGAATTCGAGACCTGCCTGGGCAACTTGGCGAGACCTCATCTCTACAATAAATAAAAAAATTAGCCAGGCGTGGTAGCGCACGCCTGTAGTTCCAGCTACTTGGAAGGCTGAGGCGGAAGGATTGCCGGAGCCCAGCAGGTCGAGGCTGCGGTGGCTGGAAGTGTGTCACTGCACTCCAGTAGGGGCGACAGAGTGAGACTCCAACTCAAAAAAAAATTTATATATATATATATGTCTAATGGGAAATTTTATTTTGTGTAATTGACTTATTTTCAAGATGGGTTATGAAGGAAGTTGAACTACTTCTTGAACTGGAAAAAATAAATACAGTTATATACAGCATAATGCCATTTTGGTCAGTGATGAACTGTACTTGGGATGGCAGTCCCAGAAGACTATAACTCTGTGTTTTTGCTATGCTCTTTTTATGTTTAGATACACACATATTTAACCATTTCATTACAATTGGCTGGAGCATTCAGTACAGTAACAACAGGTTTGTAGCCTAGGAACAAGAGGCTATACTGCATGTCCTAGCTGAGTAGTAGGCTCTACCATCTAGGTTTGTGTAAATACGTTCTGGGATGTCCCAACAATGAATGAAATCACCTAACAACGCATTTCTCAGAACATATCCCTGTCGTTAAGCAACACATGGCTGTATTGATGTTGATCTTAAACAAAGACATAATAGAGTGACTCAGAATTTAATACTGTAACTGATTTCAAAGTAAATTCTAGCAAAATGCTTCAGTGAAAACTTGTGTAGAATTTTTCTTTAAAAATAACATTTTTATTGTAAATATTGGGCAGAGTCTTCTCTCGTTTCCAGTCCTTCTTAAGGTTGTAAATTTCTGGAATTTTATAAATTATTTTGTAAACTAGATGTTTGAAATGTGGTTTACATAGCATTTTATACCTCTGGTATCCCTTGACTATTTTTGTACTTTTTCATAAATAAGAATAGGTCTAGAAGACTGTGAAATACATTGCTATTCTACATTTGAGTTTGTCCTACATATAGAATAAGGCAATCTTGATTGTAATCATCAAACTACTTTGGTTTGCATTTGTAATTATACACTTTTTTATTCTTGTGAAATATAATCCAATTTCCAGTGAATCACTAATGTAGCAAATTTCCGGAAGAGAGTCTTTTTTTTCCCCCCAGTGAAATGTACTTGAGCTGTAGTTCTCCAGTATGGGAAAAGTCCTTTCAGTGCTGATTTTAGAGTACTCATACTGGTTTGCTATCTGGATGAAGTTGCTCACACTAGAATGATCTCCCTTCTGAGAATATTCATTATTGTTACACCATTGCCAATATGACAGAGTGTGAGTGTGTGTGCGTGCGTGTGTGTGTAGTACTGAAAGGATAAAAAGAAAGAAAAAACTTAAGCAAAGAAATATTAAAATGTATTCACTTTGAGAATAAATCTGGAAAGGATATAAAGAAGAGAAAGAAAAAGAATGAAATGTAAAAATACCTGGCTGGGCTTAGGGGCTCAGCCTGTAATCCCAGCACTTTGGGAGGCCGAGGAGAGTAGATTGCCTGAGCCCACGAGTTCGAGACCAGCGCGGGCAACTTGGCAAGACCTCGTCTCAACAATAAAAATTAGCCAGGCGTGGTAACATACACCTGTAGTTCTGGCTACTTGGAAGGCTGAGGCAGAAGGATCACGGGATCCCAGCAGGTGGATGCTAGGGTGGCTGTGAGTGTGCCACTGTACTCCATCCTGGGCGACAGAGTGAGACTCCAACTCAAAAAAAAAAAAAAAAAATAGAACTAACACTAAATATTTTGGTGCAAAATATTTATAGGGCGATGGATTGAGAGTTTAGTGAGCTACATCCTCTTCTGTACCCAGAAGATGCAGTTTTGGATACAATCGGCCTTCTGTATCCATGGGTTCTGTATCCATGGATTCAACCAACCACAGATGGAAGACATCCATAAAATGAAAAAAACCAATAAATAATAATAATAATACAATATTAAAAAATAATATTTAAAACTATTCTGGTTGGAATTATTAGAATATATAGATATTTTAATGTTCAAATATTTAAAAATAATATTGTAAGATATTACTTTTAAATAAAATAAAAAATAGTAAATACAAATATTTTGTAAAATATAGTACAAATTTAAAAATCCAATATGGTATAATAGCTATTTGCATAGCACTTAGATTGTATTAGGTATTATAAGTAAACTAGTGATATTTTAAAGTATGTAGAAGGTTGTACACAAGTTATATGCAAATACTAAGCCATTTTATATAAATGACTTACACTTCTGGGGATTTTGGTATCCAAGGGTACCAGTCCCCACAGATACCAAGGGACAACTGTATTCCTTTTTCCCCCCCCCCACACCTTTTGTTTTAATAAATAAAGCATATTCATGGCTTAGATCTCAAATCACATTTACAGACAAGGAAAACTTCTAGGTGCAAATACATCACAGTGAAGCTACTACAACTGGAAGGAAGCATATGCAACATGCCTTCTACCCCTAGGAGCAGAGACTTCAGGGTGGAGAGCACCACGTACACCACTCTAGACTAGGTCATGGGAGAAGGGCAGGAGATGCAGTGAAGTTCATGCAACCACCATGGTCCCCTCACCTGATGCTGCAGAACCCTTGGATGCTGGTACATGAGATGACCTAAGGGTGGAGTCATGAGCAAAAGGGGTGAAACTCTCCCACTGTTAATGGTCAGGACAAGGGCATTAGTGACAGAAGGGCATGCACTGAGAAATACAGAGCAATACTGAAGAACGGAGAGAAGGTGGCACACGTTCTGGTTTCTTCACATGGTAGAAGCTTCCCCAGCACAGCAGACAAGCAAGGGTCGAACGCCACCTCCCGAAGGCTTAGTCCAGAAACTTTCTGTTGGCATTGGCACCAAACAAGCCTCCCCGCACTTCCAGCATCATCTGCTGGTCTATGAGGTCCAGACGGCTTTCCAGGATGTTGGACACCTTGAATTTACAGTTCCCGTTATAGATCTTCACTCCACCAGCTGTGTCCTCGGGCAGGTAGGACCCATGGTCAATCTGGACATCAACATCATTCTTGGTGGCGATTGTGTACGTGGGGATCACCTTCTGTACTGCAGCCTTTACTAGAGGGAAATCTTGTTGCCTGCAGCGAATGATCATCCGGGGCTCCAACAATTGGTACAAACCATTAAGGACCAGTCCATCCAGCAGCACTTGGTACCTGGTTGTATCTTTCACCACCTTGCCGAGTCTCTGTTTTGCTTCATTTAGTAAGTCTGAGATAAGGTCATCTCTCGCTCTCAGGACTTTGAGCCTTGCTTGATTCATCAAATTAGACATCTGAATTTTCTTCTGCTTGTCTTTCTTCTCGTAGTATTCTCATAATCTTTAGTCTTTGGGTTTGCACGAGCCGACCTTTCTTGATGCTGAACTTTTCTTCTGCCTTTGCGTCTATTTCTTCTGCTTTCTCATTGACTTCTTGTTCAATGAAAGCCATCATATGCTTAATCTGCTTTTGCACATCCGCATTGCTGAGGGCCGTGGTGGAAGCAATGCAAGGCCTGTGGGCAATGGTCTGGAGTTTAGGTTTGAAGAGGGCAGTGGAAGGAACCGGGATTGACAACTGTATTCTAGTTCTTACCTCACACCACTTCCTTTTCTATGAAGTTTAGGTTAGATGGCTGAGAGTAGTAACATAACATCTAAACGACTACATTATGGTTCACTTAGCTATGGCTTGTGTGGTTTCTGTGTTGTGGGTTAGGAGCCACCTATATAGAATATCTGTTTAGGGGAGCTGTGTAGACTAATACTTTAAAAATCCTTGATATATGTTAGATTATAGTGTCAGAGAAACTCAGTACCTTTCATTTTGCCAGTTCTGTTTTCTTTCACATATTTTCTTGAATATTAATAGATTAATCAGAAATAAGCAATCTGGGAACCAATTCAGATCGCGTATTTGTTTGGAATTAATATCCTTGTATCAAAATAATTCTAACATAAACGTGCATTGAACCATGTGTGAATTGTAGAATTTGACAATAGAAATAAGTAATGATTATTTTATTACTAAGTTTTTCTGGTTCAGTTTTATTTTTAAAGATCATTACAGGATAATTATATTATTTGGAATGTTTTTATGTTAATACTTTATTTATGTTTAAATATATTTTTAAGGAACCATATGTTTAAATTTCTCTCCTAATGCTTAGTGTACTAGGAAAAAGAATCATCATCATTTACCACTTGGGATCAATGAGCTTTTTAAAAAAACAAATATATATATATCTTAAGTCACTGTATAACTTAGAGAAGTTAGAATGAAGCAACAGCGTATAACAACTTATTAGAAATTTTAATAAGCATTTAAATGTAGCAAATTCAAATTTTCTTTTCATATTTTCCTACAAAAGTACCTAAAATGGGCAACAACCTCTGAATGCAACTACCCTGCTTATCAATTACCAATTGTCATGCATTCAAATAACCCTCCTATTTGGTTCTAGCTTATTATTCTGACTTTTCTTTCTTTTTTGAGTTAGTCTTACTCTTTGTGGGATGGCTGGCATGCAGCGGCACGCTCATGGCCACCGCAGCCTTGATCTGCTGGGCTTAAGTGATTCTTCCGCCTCATCCTTCCAAGTAGCCGGAACTACAGACGCACGCCACCACGCTCAGCTAGTTTTTGTGATTAATTGTAGAGACGAGGTCTCCCAGGTTGCCCAGGCTGGTCGGTCTCAAACTCCTGGGCTCAGGCAGTCCTCTCGCCTCAGCCTCCCAAAATGCTGGGATTACAGACTGAACCACGGACTTCTGGCTTTTCTTACACCTAACAGTCATACTTGAAGAAAGTTTTGAAACCTTTGAAAGCTCATGATTTTTTATAATTTTTTTTTACATTAGTAAACACCAATTAGCATAATAAATCCAATACTTTTTTTCATTTCTACATTATCTAATTCCTTCTGATCATCTTTGTATACCTGCCTTTGGCATTTGCCCACTACCAAGTAATTTTGGTGTGCAAATGGCATAAAAGAAGGAATATTGTCACATAGTTCTAGTAAGAGGAATGGTCCAGGTTTTTGTCATGAAATATAGTGTGATCAAATTTTTCTGCTGAAAGACGAAGCTGATAAGAGTACCACGTGTTCCTTTTGTCCTTAGAAATATATTGTTCTTCTGTTAGTTCTTGAGTTCTATAAAATGTACCCAGAGTATCATCTAAAAACTCATAGTCTCAGGTTTCACTTACATAATCAGTTTTACTATTGTCATTAAAATCTAGTATACAGTTCTGTCTCTTTGCATTCATCCTGGTTTGTGTGATAATTGTGACCTGTCAGTTTTTTTTCTCCTTACCATTGTAGGTGAAAATGAGAAACTTAGACTTTTCAATGTTAATGATGGGTCTGCATTCTTATTTTACACTTTCTTTTTTTTTTTTTTGAGTTGGAGTCTCAGTCCGTCACCCAGACTGGAGTGCAGTGGCCGCTCCTGGCCACTGCAACCTCGACCTGCTAGGCTCCGGTGATCCTTCCGCCTCAGCCTTCCAAGTAGCTGGAACTACAGGCGCGCGCTACCACACTCGGCTAATTTTTTTGATTTATTGTAGAGATGAGGTCTCGCCAAGTTGCCCAGGCAGGTCTCGAATCCTCAGGCTCAGGCAAGCCACTCACCTCGGCCTCCCAAGGCGCGAGATTACAGGCTGAGCCACCAAGCCCGGCTATTTTACACTTTCTTGAAGGATGTTGCAATACTTTGGCAACACAGCAAGAATATGAAAGAAGGGTGCTTTCTTGTATCATACTTCTAGGCATTTATTATTCTTTTTTTGCTTCTATAAGAGTCCGTTTATTTAGTTTCCATACATGAATGAAGAAATGTGGTATTTGTCTTTCTGTGCCTGGTTTATTTCACTTAACGCAGTGCCCTCCAATCTCATCCATGTTCCTGTGAGTGACAAGATTTCATTCTTTTGGTTGCTAAATAGTATTCCTGTGTGTGTGTGTGTGTGTGTGTGTGTGTGTGTGTGTGTGTATGATGGACACTTAGGTTGATTCCATATCTTAACTATTGTGAATAATGCTGTAGTAAATGTGGGAATTGCAGATATCTCTTTGACATACTGATTTCCCTTCCTTTGGATGTATACCCAGTCGTGGTATTGCTGGATCAGGCATTTGTTATTCTTTCAGATTCTTACTATTTTAGTCTTTTTTTAGTATAATTACAAGTTATTGATGAGTAATGATGAAATAATTCCTAGAATGATGAGATAGCAAGTTGTTTCAAGATACATGATCTTACTGTTCTGTTTTTAAAAGACGTATGGTACAAGTCAGAATTGGTTACAAAAGTGATCCTCGTACAGGTGAAATTTGGGCCTTCCATTGGACCTCACTTCACGTGGATTGGGATCATGTACCCTTATTGATATTGTGTCCCCCCCCCACCCCAGTGTCCTGCTACAGTCAATCACTTTTGTGTAGTAATATGATAGGTGTTCAGGGTCTGCTTTTGAGTGAGAACATGTGGTACTCAGCTATTTGTTCCTGTGATAGATCACTGAGTGTGATAGACTTTCAGTCCATCCAAGTTGCTTCAAAGTCTATAGTTTTGTCCTTCTTTATGACTGAATAATATTCCATCACATATATGTACCACATTTTTTTTTTTTATCCAGTCCTGTTTCGATGGGCAGCATGGTTGGTTCCATGTTTTTGCTATCGTGAATAGTGCTGCAGTAAACATGCATGTGCGGGTATCTTTTTTGTAGAATGATTTGAGTTCTTCTGGTATATTCCCCAAAGGGGGATAGATCTTACTGTTACTGGATCCTGTAACATAGCTGAGATTTGTAAAAGTTCAGTGGCTCAATATAGCAATGACTAATTTGTCTTCTTTTTTTTAAGTGAGTTTTTTTTCTGTTCTTTGGAACACCTTTAAGAATGGGTATGAAGTAACCACTGGGCATGGTAGCTCACGCCTGTAATCCCAGCATTTTGGGAGGTGGAGGTGAGAGAATTGGCCTGAGCCCACTGGTTTGAGACCAGCCTGGGCTACATGGTGAGACCTTGTCTCAACAGTAAATCATAAAATAACCGGGTGTGGTGGTGCATGCCTGTAGTTCTAGCTACTTGGAAGGATCACCTGAGCCCAGCAGGTCGAGGCAGCGGTGGCCATGAGCATGCCACCGCAGTCAAGTCTGGGCAACAGAGTGAGACTTTGACTCAAAAAAAAAAGTCATGAAGTATCAATCATTAAAATAGTTAGAACTGCTCATAAAGAAACTCAGAACCTAAAATTGTATCCATTAAACCAATAACCGATTCGTCTGAGGGCTAAACAGCTTGTGGATCTTTATTGATTTATGTATTCGGCAGCTATTTGTTATCTGCTTTATTCCAGATTCTGTGTGCTTGCAATTTTCTTATTTTTTTCATATTGAAAGTAAAAAAATTGATGATTGAGTCTTATGTTTAACTTATCTTCTGATCCAGATATTTTAAAAGCTGTTTGATTTTTATGTGACATTATAGTTTGCTTTAAAATACTGTATTTGGTTTAACTTTTGAATTTGTTTACAATTCCATTTGTGAATGGCAGGAATTGTGTGACACTGGGTTGCTAATCAGTTTGTGTAATCTCAGGTGAATCTTATCTTCCAGATCACCTACTTAATTTGCTTAGAGGGATTTTGTATAATTGTATATGCTATGCTGTGTAGAATTTGGAAAGCAGTATGCTGTCACTTTTGAAAGGTTGTCTTTTTTTTATTATTGCCAAGTAAGTGAAACCTCACTAAGTACTCACATTCATCTTTAATCTAGTTGCAGATACCGAAGAGAAACGTTCTAAAAAATATCTTGAAGACTTTGAAAAAATTGCTTTTGTAAAAGTACAAGACATTTTTTAGAGCTTGTATAGTGTTAATACTTCAGAGAGAAGGATCAGAATGCTATAGAACCTATAGCTTATCTATAGTGCAATATATATATCTTCAATTTTAGTTTTTGGTGGAGGCCAGAGTTTTTTCTGGTTCTAAAATTTTCTTCAGTATTCTAGTTAAGAAGGATTAATATACTGACTTGCAGTTAAAGAGAAATTTAAAGGTTATTATTAAGAGTTAGAACACATATAAGACTAAAACTACCCCACTATTTTTTTTTAATTTTTTTTTTTTGAGTCAGAGTCTTACTCTGTCACCCAGGCTAGAGTGCAGTGGTATGATCATGGCAACCGCAGTCTGGATCTGTTTGGCTCAGGCGATCCTTCTGCCTCAGCCTTCTAAGTAGCTGGAACTATAGGCGTACACCACCACGCTCAGCTAATTTTTTGATTTATTGTAGAGACAAGGTCTCGCCAAGTTGCCTAGGCTAGTCTCGAACCCATGGGCTCAGGCAATCCTCTTTCCTCCGCCTTCCAAAGTGCTAGGATTACAGACGTGAGCCACCGTGTCCGGCCCCTACTGTTTTATTTTTTATCAACAGGACTTGCATCCTAAATTCATTCTAAATAAATACATGATTTCTAGAAACTGATGACTTTGCCATAATTATATTATGTAGAAAGAACTAAGCAAGTGTAAATAATATTAACTAATACTTAAATCTTGGTTAGAGTTACTCATTTTGAGAGAAATTTGATATATTTTCAAATTTTGCAGCCCTTAAATCCAAGAGTAACTCACTAATAGATTATACAGATAACAACAGGACTGTATATAATACCAGCTCGTCCTCTTTTTCCTTTTGTCAGGAGTACAGACTGAGCATCCCAAATCTCACAATCTAAAATCGGAAATGCTACAAAATCCAAAACTTTTTGAGTCCTGACATGATACTGAAAGAAAGTGCTCTTTGGAGTGTTTGAGATTTCTGGAGCTAAGATGCTTAAATGGTAAAGTATATAATGCAACTATTCCAAAATTTAAAAAAAAAAAAAATCCAAAATCTGAAACACTTCAGTCTGAAGCATTTTCGGTAAGGCATTCTCACTCTATATTATTTCATCATTACTCACTAATTAAGCTGACTCACTTTACATTCTTTAAAGGGATAACTGAAAAAAATAAGCCTTGTCCTTTGAAATCTGCAAGGTCTGTATTAGTCATATTTGCTTATTGCTAATTAATTTACCTCACTATGAGGAATGGTTACATTCAGAAATGTTCTTGTTTAGGAACCTATTTTGTAAATAACATTTAGAATTAGGTTTCAGAAGAATATTCAATGGCAGAAGAATATGCACTATTGACATTATATTATTTGAAAAAAGCGGGTTATCGTACAGTTTGTAAAGGTTATTCCTAATCTATATTTAGATATATATGCATAGATAAAAGACTGGCAGTTTATACACCCTGATGTTAATAGTAATAACCACAGAACAAGTGATTTGCATGCTTTATAGATGCTCATCTTAGCTCTTATGATTTTCTAAAAATTTAAATGTGTTAAAATCATAAGCTTATTTAAATAATTTTTTAAATAAACTTGGTTACCCTTTATGAAACTGGGATGATTAGATACGGTGGTACTGTGGCATGACAGTGCACATGGCTGATAAAGAATACCTTCACACATGGTCCCGTTGTACATAGTGAGGCTTTTGTGGGAGTGAGTTGACAGGAAGGAACCATCTGGTGCCTGGAAAGGAGATCATATTAGCCCAGGCACGTAACTAAAAAAGTTACCTCCTTGTGGTTTGTGATTAAAGCTCTTAACATTTGGTGTTCAAACATGTGTCGGGAATTTGTTTTGGAGTTGTAGTTATAACCTGACATATTTACTTTCTCTTAAAATATCCTCTTTCATTTCCAGGCATTATCCAATTGGTTTACTATTTGACCTCCTTGCATCAAATTCAGCTCTTCCTTGGAACATCATAGTCCATTTTAAGGTATAGTTTAAACAGCATTTCCCATTTGTCCCTCTTGTGACACTTCATAAATAGACGCAGAGTATAATTTTTAAAGTGAAGTTACTTATTGCTTTTTCCATGACACTTTTTAGGTTGTGAAGCTTCAATTAGTGTTTATCTATAAAACGCTTTTCAATTTCTTCCTAACTTTTGGCAGAAACATTTAAACTTGCCATGTATAAATGCCTCTTCTTTATTAGAACTGAATACACCGTTTGAAATTTCTAATAGTTTTGAAAGTTTCTGCTAATTTTAGAAGTCAGATAGAAAGAACAAAAATCCTGGTGTAGATGTGGGCATGGAAGTAGACAGGATATGACCTAATACAGTTCAGTAATTCTGAGGCTGTTTTGCTGAATTAAGAGAAAGGTTAGGAGATGGTAGTCCAAGGATTTGGTCTACCTCTGTTTTGAGAAATGTTCATTCCTGTAGTTTTTAAGACCAGGCTAAATTTAGTGTGACGAATTTGTTTCAATATATGATAAAGTGCTGGTCCTTTGTTCTCCCAAGCACCTTGCTTCTGTTCTGCCCCTGCCCCTAGTTCACAAGCAACCGTTGACTAACAGTAATTCTGAAATGGCAGCGGCTGATGGGCAGGAGGCATGTGGAGTTGAAAGTCATTCAGTGTCTCAGTTTCTCTCCCATTATGGATACCCATTCAGAATTACTGTCCAAAGAGTGCACTTTATTCTTCTTTTTGTTTGTTTGTTTTTGAGTTGGAGTCTCACTCTGTTACCCAGGCTAAAGCGCAGTGGCATGCTCATGGCCACCACAGCCTTGACCCGCTGGGCTCAGGTGATCCTTCTGCCTCAGCCTTCCAAGTAGCTGGAACCACATGTGCACACCACCACACCCGGATAATATTTTGATTTATTGTAGAGATGAGATCTCACCAAGTTGCCCAGGCTGATCTCAAAACCCTGGGCTTAAGCAATCCTCTCGTCTCTGCCTCTTGAGTTGCTGGGATTATAGGCTTGAGCTACTGCACTGGTGTCATTTATTCTTTAGATGACGCTTCCTCTACCTGTTTTACTGAATTTTAGTTTGAGTTTGTGGGTCATGAGAGCTGATTTCCATGTACATTTGCAGTAATGTGCTTTGCACAGTATTATACTAGTATAGGTCTTAGTTACCCCAGAACAGTGCAGATCGAGCACATGATTCTGATATGCATGACTCTCAGTTACCATGGTATACGCAAAGCAAGGATACTTGTCTATACAGTTTAAGTTTAGACTGGTGTGAAGATAAATTACTTCAGACATATTAAGAGTAGAGGTTTTCTATTGCCTATTAAGCCTTTTCTGATAATGTTGGAAAATAATTTAATTCTAATAATTAGATCCTTTTTTGTGTAAGAAATATACTCTAAAAGACTTTGAAATCAAGGTTAAGATATTTCATAGCTGTCCAATTATTTATTTATTTATTTGTTTGTTCGTTCATTCAACATATATTGAGATCCTGCCAGCCTGTGACAGACAAGCACTGTTCTGAGAGCTAGGGATATATGAGTGAATAACACAAAGACATTCAAACATTCAGACACTTGATCCTACCTAACTGATACTGCATAATAAGCCCGCTGTAATTTTAGTAATGATAGGAAATGCTGAGGATTGTTTTGACTGGTATAGAGCATTGGGTCTCAAAGTGATCTCTGGACCACTGGGGGCTTCCTGAAACCCTTTGAATGGATCTAACAGGTCAAATCCATTTCCAGGATCATATTAAGATGTTATTTGCCCTTCCCACTGTGTTAACTTTTGCATTGATCTGCAATAACAACAGTGGTTAAATCTGTGGGCACCTCAGTACAAAGTAAGGCAGCATACTAAACTGTGCGAATATTATTGTGTTCTTCACAACCTCACACTTACAGCAAGAAACATGCATGCTGGTTCATTAAAGACTGTCCTGGATGAAGCTGTACAGATGATTAATTATTATTAATTTTTGCTCATACATACATACCTTTTTAGTATCCTGTATGATGAGACAGGAAGTGTACATAGAGCCCTTCTGTTGCATGCCAATGTGGTTGTCTTGAGGAAAAGCACTTGTGCCACTGTTTGGTTGCCAATTGAACTAGTCAGTTTTTTTCATGGAACACCATGATTTACTTTGTAAGAAGACAAATTGTCATTGTTCAGACATGGGTATTTGTTATTTTCTTGAAACTGAATGAAGGAAAACAATTGAGAGTATTTGTTGCCAGTGATAAAATTTGAACTCTTAAGTGAAAATTAGAATTTTGGAAAACATACATCTCCCATGAACTTGATAGTCTTATTATTCTCAAATAATTTTCTGATGAGATTGGTGGCCATTTTGACATCTGATTTTTTTAAAAATTTCATATAATGAAAGGTGTCAACATTTGGAAATCTGCTTAACTCAGTGAACAGATGTTTTCCAGATGATCAGTACATGATGTTGCAAAGCCATGCATGTGTGAAAGACCCATTCAAAATACAAGGTTAGAATAAAGAATTTCAATGTAACAAAGTATAAAATGTTTATTGGTATGATTTCATATTTCACATTTAATATTACAATAAACTGACCGGACATGGTGGCTCATACCAATGATCTCAACACTTTGGGAGGCTGAGGCAAGAGTATTGCTTGAGGCCAGGAGTTTGACACCAGCCTGGGCAACATAGTGAGACCCAGTCTTCATAAAAATAAAAAATAAAGAAGGATTAACCAGGCATGGTGGCACATAACCTGTAGTCCTTGCTCCTTGGGAGGCTGAGGAAGGAAGGTCACTTGAGCCTGGGAAATAGTTTACAGTGAGCTATGATCACACTACTGCACTCCAGCCTTGGAAGCAAGATCGAGACATTGTCTTAATTAAAAAAAAAAATCAGAATAAACAAAACTTGTTGAATTTGGTGTAGTATTGAAGGAGACTATCTACAAATTTGAAAAGGCTATTAAAATACTCCTTTTTTAAAACTACGTATCTTTGTGAGGCTGATTTTCTTTAAATACTTTAACCAAAACAACACATGGTAAAATATTGATTGTAGAAGCAAATTAGGTATTATCTTCTGTTAAGACATTAAAGATATTTACAAAAATATAAAATAGTGCCAGTGTTCTCCCTGTTTTCTTTTTGTTGTTGTTGTTATTCTGGAAGATATAGTTAATTTTCACAAGAATAAGGTTTTTATGTTATGTTTATTCTTGGCATTTTTAAGGGAATTAATATTTTTTAAATGTCTCAGTTCTTATTTCTAATATAGTAAATATCAATAATAGAGTCTGCATAAGTACAAGCTCATTGGGGTTCTTAGTAGGTCATACATTTTTTTCCTAGTAGGAAAGTTTATTAGAGAAGTTAAATAGAAAGAAAAACCTTATAGTTTTTGTTTTTTTTTTTGAGTTGGAGCCTCATTCTGTCGCCCAGGCTGGAGTATAGTGGCACGCTCATGGCCACCGCAGCCTCAACCTGCTGGGTTCAGGTGAGTCTTCAGCCTCAGCTTTTTAAGTAGCTGGAACTACAGGCGTGTGCCACCATGCCTGGCTAATTTTTTGATTTATTGTAGAGATGAGGTCTCACCAAGTTGCCCAGGCTGGTCTCGAACCCGTGGGCTCAGACAGTCCTCTCACCCCAGCCTCTCAAAGTACTTGGAATTATAGGCGTGAGCCACCGTGCCCAGCCAAATCTTATAGTTAATAGGAAATTATAGAGGTTCTTTTAAGTTTGCTCAAGCTACCAGTATGTTTCTCTCAACTGTTCTTAAGTATTCTTTTGATTCTGTCTTGAGCTGGAGGAAGATCACTGCCCAGACTTTTTTCTGTATACCAAATTCCCTTTATTTAGGGTTAAGTCAGGACCTACCTTACCCTAGATGTTATCTTTGAGTATTTAATTGATAGCTTGTACTGATTAGTGCAGACCCACCTCTATTGTACTGACTTACAGTGTTTGATTGATTATAATAAAACTGAGTAAGCATTAATTTGCAGGTAGAAAAGCAATGCTTTTAGTGAGGAAGCAGTTTTTGTTTGTAGAAAATAGTGTATTGGATTTATAGAGTAATAATTTTATGTCATTTGATACATCAGCATTTATTTTGTCTTCTCTGTTGTATTGAATATGCCAAGTGATGTCTGTTTTTTAATCAGACTTCTTAAATTTTGTTTTACAGTTGTTTTTAAAGGTATGAATGGATTTTTATTAGATTTTGTGCAATATTAAAGCCTTCAAGAGACCCCCTTGCCTCTGCACTGCCCCACATACAGTTTAACTGAATTCTTGCAAAAATAAGAAATTTTTCAAAAAGACATACTTCTGTAAATTTTTTTTGAATCAGAGTTTCACTCTGTTGCCCAGACTGGAGTCCAGTGGCATGCTCATGGTCACTGCAGCCTTGACCTGCTGGGCTCAGGCCATCCTTCCGCCTCAGTCTTCCAAGTAACTGGAACTACAGGCATGTGCCATCACACCTTGCGGGTGGCCAGCCCCTGCAAGTTTTGGGGAGATTTAGGAGGTCCCTTGGAAGGTGTGGCAGCTTCGGCAATTATTCTGGAGAAATAAAGAAAAAAAGAAAAGAGGGGAGAAAGAAAGAGACTGGACTCTGTCTAGCACAGAAGCCGATTCTGTAGCAGGGATAGATACTAAAAGAAAGAAAGATGGAGGGATAGATATAAAGAGGAAGAAAGAGAAAGAAAGAAAGAAAGTGGACAACTGTTCAGTAAAATGAGCAGAAGCCGTTTATTGAAAGTTACAGCAGGTATTTATCCCCAAATTTTACACAGACAGTCTCACAAGTCTTTGATGTAAACACAAAGCCAGGTGCAGGAGGGGTGTCCCCCACTCATCAGATGTTTTATCAGATATGAGGAAGGACAAACCCCAAGATTGTCTTATTGTTCCCTTTGCTAGTTAATACTCTTCGAAAGCAGTGCAACAATCCAATACTACTTACACAATACTACGGAAGCTCTTAATTATAGCTTAAACCAATTCCTAAAGAATGTGGCCCAGTCCAAAGATCACGCTGGGCTCTATAGGATGTGGCCCAGTCCAAGGTTCACGGTGGGCCACTTTTTGGAACAATAGACTACAATCTCTTAACAAAATGGCTATTCTAAAGTCCTATATATCTATCCTAATTTCTATGAAAGTTTCTAATTCCTGATCCTAATATATAAAGCTGATTATCAGCAACAAAGCTTCTAAAAATAAAACCCAAATATAAACTGTAAATGTATTAAGGCCAAAACCACAATAGTACAAAATGGAGACAATGAAATTTCTAAAGTTAACTGTATTCTTATTAAACCTCAAAATATCATGATTGGTCATGCTTGAACTAACATGATTCCCTGACGTTAGCATGACCTATTCTACAATACTTTCTATGAATAAAATAAATTCAATTTCTATAATAGGTAGAAAAACCCCACACTAACTGTAGCTAAATCTGACCTAAAAGAATGCAGCCCAGTCCAAAGTACGCACTGGGCCCTCAGGAATGTGGCCCAACCCAAGGTATGTGCTGGGCCATTTCTAATAACTCTTGATCAATCATCTATACCATTGAAAAGCTGAAAATAGCTCTCCATAAGTATATACTAATTCTACAAATATACTTTAAAAATCTTATAAAGAGGCTTGTACCATGTAAAAGGCTCCCAAATGCGACCTGAGTTTGAATTATATCTAATACCTAAGCTGAAACCGCAGTTTATGGAAAATAGGAACAATGAGTTTCTAGAGTGAGCCATGCCTGTCACAGTCACAGACCCTTCAGCTTAGATCAGCAGAGTTCCTTTAGGTTACTTGCGCTACTTGGTAAAAGGAGGAAAAT
This sequence comes from Carlito syrichta, assembly GCF_000164805.1. NCBI lineage: Eukaryota > Metazoa > Chordata > Mammalia > Primates > Tarsiidae > Carlito > Carlito syrichta. The sequence continues at coordinate 2,963,112 of NW_007253372.1, read as the reverse complement.
GGGGTCAACGGCTCCCGAACACAACCTAGTGGTCTCGGGGTCCATGGCCCTCCCTGATCCCTAACGCTCAGTGGGCCTCCGTGGCCGGCTCCCAACAACACCTGGCTAATTTTTCTTGATTTATTGTAGAGATGAGGTCTTGCCAAGTTGCCCAGACTGATCTCGAACCTGTAGACTCAGGCATTCCTCTCACTTTGGCCTCCCAAAGTGCTGGGATTAAAGGCGTGAGCCACTGCACCTGACTGACTTTGTAATTTTTAACTGACTTTGGTGTTTGTGATTTGAATTGGTTTATAATAGTTATAGTAAATGCATTTTTAAAGGCTACAGTAGTGCTTTTCAAACTTTAATGTGCTTTCAGATTATCTTTGCATCTTACTTAAGTAACTGCACATTTTATTTAAATGCGATTTGTGATTCTGTAGGATTGAGCAGAAAACACTCTGCATTTCTAGCAAGTTCATAGGTGATACTATGCTGTTTGTTCACCAAACCACATGTTGATTAACGAGAGTTAGAGAACAATGAAGATCTAAAAGTTAATAGTAAATGTCTGCAAAACCAAAAGATTTTATGGATGAATCAGAAAATTAATGATTTTAGAGGAATTTTTATAATTTTGGGGAGATATTATATAATTATAAAGTAATTAATTGCTTTATACTGCATAGATTTGGATATTTGCTTTCTTTATTTATCAAAATAGTAAAAAGTATATCTTCTTCAGGCTTTTCTAATTAGTTTTAAGGACATTCTTGATCCCTAAACTTGGTTATCCTATCAAGAAAATTATCTCATTTCTGTCTTTCCAATTCTTTATGTTGAAAACGTTTCAAACCTGCATTAGAAGAGTGGAATATGGACCATATGCCTATATACCTTTTACCTGGATTTGCCACTTACTAACATTTTGCCCCTTTTGCTTTATTTTTCTTCCTCTGTGGTTTTTTTTTTCCCCTCTTTTTTTTTCCCCCACCAATCCTATGGGCATGCTGCTTGCAAAGCTACATTATAATCAAAAGGTTCCTTAGATTGTGTGGGATAATGACAAAGAGAATTAGTGTGATTTAAAAGTTTAGTGACATCAGGTGAAGACAGTGGGCCATTTAAAATGTCCAGTTTTGTTGTATATCCTTAATAAAGTTTGTTTGATAGAATAAACACAGCTGGGCTCAGTGGCTCAGCCTGTAATCCCACACCTTTGGGAGGCTGAGGTGAGTGGATTGCCTGAGCCCGCAGGTTCGAGACCTGCCTGGGCAGCGAGACCTCATCTCTACAATAAATCAAAAAATCAGCCAGGCGTGGTAGCGTGCACCTGTAGTTCCAGCTACTTGGAAGGCTGAGGTGAAAGGATTGCTGGAGCCCAGCAGGCGAGGCTGTGGTGGCTGGGAGAGGCCACTGCTCTCCAGTCTGGGCGACCAAGTGAGAATCCAGCTCAAAAACAAAAAAAGAATAACCACATCCAAGAATACATCTTGGTGTTTCTCTTTTTTTCTCATCTGATAATATGGTGCATTTTGGTTTTGATAAGAGCAGACATTTTAATTTTGAATTTTGACAGCGATTATTAGCTGTAATAACTCACATTTGTTAAACTAAATAAGGTTTGCATTAAAATAAGTGCTTATGTGCCAATGTCTGCTGAATACCATAGATAAGATAGGTTAGCTTTTTCCTTTCTTTCCTACTGTGCTTGAAAAGTCTCCACCACTGTCGTGACTGATCTTTGAGTGTGCTTGTGTGACTGACCAAGCCTCTTTCCTGATGGGTGAGTTTTTTTTCTTGCTAGGCCAAGAGCCACTGTGTGCCTTTGAAAGAATTTACCATGTCCCTACTGCTTCTACTGTGTGTTGACATCGATCTGAGGTCATTTTCCTTGTTCTTTCTTGACTCACTTCCTGGTCACTACTCTGCTTCTAGTACTGCCAGCACTTCCCAGCTATAAATATCGGTTTCTGTTTTATAGTGTTTATCAACAGCATGGTGGGTTAGTTATCTTTTTTTTTTTTGAGTTGGAGTCTCACTCTGTCGCCCAGACGAGTACAGTGGCTGCTCCCGGCCACCGCAGCCTTGACCTGCTGGGCTCCGGCGATCCTTCCGCCTCAGCCTTCCGAGTAGCTGGAATTACAGTGCGCTACCACACCCAGTTAATTTTTTGATTTTTATTGTAGAGATGAGGTCTCGCCTGCCCAGGTGGGTCTCGAACCCGCGGGCTCAGGTAGTGAGTGAACTCACCTCAGCCTCCCAAAGGTGCGGGATTACAGGTTGAGCCACCGAGCCCGGCTGTTAGTTATCTTTTACTGTGAGACAAATTATACTACAGACAGCTTAAAACATGTATTCATCCTGTCGCAGTTTCTGTGGTTCAGGAATCTGAGCAGGGCTTCCCTGGATCTTTCTCTTAGGATCTCTAAAGGCTGCAGTCAAGGTATTGGCTGGGCCGCATTCTTATGTGGGAGGTTGACTGAGGAAGAATCCACTTCCAGGCTCACTCTGGTTGCTGGCAGGATTCTTTTCCTTGTGTTTGTAGCCTTGAGAGTCCTGTAATCTTGTGGGTTGTTGCAGTCAGCTACACTCAGCACCTAAAGACTACTCAAAGTTGCTTGTCACTGAACTTTCCCAGCATGAGAATCAATAAAGAGAGTCTTGAGGTAGTCTGGTAACAAGACAGAATCTTCTAAAACGTGACTTATTCATGGAGGTAACAGCCCATCACCTTTGCCATTTTCTTTTGTTTAGAATAAGTCATGGATTCTGTCCACACTTAAGGGAGAAGAGAATCTGGAAAGATATATGGAGATTGTGGAGGACCACACAGATTTAGAACCTTATGAAATAAGGCTTGTTTAATCATTAATTTATTCATCCAATATTTATTGAATTTAACTTCTGCCTTTAGTTATGACAGAGTAACTGGTATTGGATTTCTTTTTTCCAACCATAAACAGCTATAAAACAGGACCAAGTATATGGAGTAGAGCTGTTTTTAACACTCAACATTAGAAAGAAGAACAAGCAAGGTGGGCCCCACGTTTAGCCCATCACTGTGCTTTGGGACAATTTTCAGACTGTGGCTTGGGGAGTGCGACTCAGGCAGAGCAAGGAAGTTCTGCTGCACAGAGGATGCAGAGATTGGGGCTCTGAGCTGCAAAAGTAGCTGGAATTTGCTGGGATTCAGAGAAGAGAGAGTCAGTGTATGTGTGAGTTCTCCACGGTTGCCTGGCCAGAGATGCGTATGCACAGGTGGTACTCTGCAAGGCCTCGTAGGAATAAGAGTGAAACAAGATACTGGAAGTCTTATCATGCTAGGAAGGGTAGACTCCACCCCATCCTAAGTGGAAAAGACATCAGTTAATACATGAGGCAGTTATCTGGGATGCCAGGAAGTCATGATTTGGGAGTGAGGGTCATTCTTTAGAGCAGGAACTGGCAGGCAATGGCCTATGATCAGATCTGGCCCACTGACTGTTTTTGCATGGCCTGTGAAGTAAGGGTAGTTTTTTCATTTTTAAGTAGTTGAGAAAAATAAAAAGAATAATATTTTGTGGCATGTGAAAATTATATAAATACAAATTCTAGTAACCATAAATAAAATTACATTGAAATGCAGCCATCCATGGAAGCTCATAGATATTGTCTGTGGCTGCTTTGGGCTTCAAGAACAGATTTGAGTATTGCAGTAGAGACTGTCTGGCATACACAGTCTAAAGATATACTGTTTATTGCAGAAGGCTTGCCAGCCACTAGTGTAGAGGAAGGGTTGCTCTGGGCTGCCTCTTTAGGATTTAGGAGAGCTACCAGTGAACTAACTGTCAACCACAGTGAAACTTGTCTCCTTAAAGAAAGACCGTTTAACCTAGAATCCTTACAACATATTCACAGTGTTGACCATACAATCAAAAATTGCCTGCAGATAAGCAGAAAGATGTGGACTATATCAAGTAAAAAAGAAATTTATTCTCAATAGAAACTGACATCTGACCTAAGATAACCTACTACTTGGTATTAGCAAAAAATGAATTAAAATGAACTATTTTAAATTCAGTGACTTAAAAGAAAAAAGAAAAGTATAGAACTGCATAAAACAATATTTGAAATGAAAAATTTACTACATGGGCTTAACAGCAAACTGCAGATGGCAGAAGAAAGGTTCTTTGAACTTGAAGATGGATCCATGGAAATTATCCAGTATGGAGAGAACAAAGAGATGGAAATTGAAAAAGAAAAAACGGAGCCTTTGGAATAATATCAGACAGTCTAAATACATGTAATTGGAGTTTAAGGAGAGGAGAGAGAGAATGGGTAAGAAGAAATATTTTTGGCCGGACACAGTGGTTCGCACTTTGTAATCCCAGCCTTTAGGAGGCCAAGGTGGGAGGATTTCTTGAGCCCAGGAGTTCAGGACAAGCCTGGACAACATACCAAGACCTTTTCTGTACAAAAAATAAATAAAAAAGAAACCAAAACCAGATTAGCCAGGCATGGTAGCACAATCCCATATCCCAGCTACTCGGGTGGCTGAGGTGGAAGGATTGCCTGAGCCTAGCAGGTCAAGGCAGCAGTGAACTATGATCATGCCATTGCACTCTAGCCTGGGTGACAGAGTGAGACATTCAACTCAAGAAGTTTATATAAATATGTGTGTGTGTGTGTGTGTGTGTGTGTGTGTGTGTGTGTGTGTGTGTGTGTTTTAAGAAATAATGGTTAGGCTCCTCAATTTTAAGCTACAATAATCAAGATGGTGGGGTAGCTGCAGAATAGGAGGAAGTATTTGAAATCATCTGCTATCTGATTAGGGTCTACTATGCAGATTATGGAAGGAACTCGATAATAAAAAGACAAATAACCCAATTAAAAATTGGTCAAAGGATTTGATCAGACATTTCTCCAAAGAAGATAAATAAATGGCCAGTCAGTACATGAAAAGATGCTCAGTGTAATCAATCATTAAGGAATTGCAAAAAAGAGATTGATTGTAATACAAAAAGATGCGTCTAAGTGCAGCCAGTCAGGCTGCAGTGGTGTGTGTGTGCCACTGCACTCCAGCCTGGGCAACAGAGTGAGACTCCAAAAAAAAGATTGATTGTAATAAAAAAAAATGCGTCTAAGCGCAGCCAGTCAAGCTGCAGTGGTGTGAGTGTGCCACTGCACTCCAGCCTGGGCAACAGAGTGACACTCCAACTCAAAAAAAAAAAAAAAAATGGACAGTAACACATATTGGAGAAGGTATAGACTGATCAGAAGCATCATATGCTGCTGATGAGAACGTAAAGTGGTATAGCCTCTTTGGAAGCCAGTCTGGTATGTCCTCAAGTGATTCTGCTTAGATGAACTGTTTTACACAGTAATTCTTCTAGTAATATTTCCAAGGGGATTGAGTGTCTATACAAAAACTTATGCATAAATGTTTACGGTGGCATTATTCATAATGGGCAAAAAATGGAAACAGCCCAGATGCCTGTCAACTGATGAATGATTCAACACTATATATATCCATACATGAAGTTAATTTGTTCATGAAAAGGGATGAATTACTGACATATACTGTAACCTTGAAAATATCGTGTTACATGAAAGAAGGAAGATGCAAACGACTGCAGGTTGTATTATTTACATATATGAGTAATTTTATGGTAGTAAATTTGACAGATGGACAAATTTAATAAAAACACCATATACCAAACTGACATGAGAAGAAATAACTAAAACGAATAGCCCCTTAATCTATAAAGAAATTGGATTTGTAATTTTAGAAATCTCACGAAGTAAAGCTCCTTTTACAGATGACGTCTGTAAAATATTTAAGGAATAACTAATGTCAATCTTAACAAACTTTTTCCAGAAAAAGAGGGAGGGGAACAAACATTTCTCAACTTGTTTTTGAAGCCGGAATAATTCTGATGCTAAAACCTGTTAATGACAGTAAAAGAAAATTGCAAGCCAGTGGCTTTCATGAACAAGGATGCAAATGCCTTTAACAAAATACTAGCAAATTGAATCTAGCAACGTATAAAAAGGGTAGCACACACTCGGACTGAGTTGATTTTATCCCAGGAGTAAGATTGATCCAGCATTCAAATATCACTGTAAGTCACTACATTGACCGAATAAAGTAGAAAAAATTCATATGATAAACTCTAGATACAGAAAAACAATTGGTAGAGTTTAATATCCATTCACCATCAAAACTCGTAGCAGGCTTTGGAATAGAAGAGACTTTTCTCAGTTTGACAAAGGGTGCACGTGAGGAGGCTGGAACTGAAGTCTTGCTGAGTGGCGGTTTGCTGAATGTTTTACCCCAAGATCAGGAACAAGGCCAGGATGTCTGCCCAAACTGCTTCTAATGGCAGTTCTTTTGTAATACAACAGATGTGTTCTTAAAATCACTGTGCTATTAAAAATTGTGCAATAAAAACCGCACAATTTATGGGGAAAAGGTTTACATGGGGACAGGGGTTGTTGGAGTACAACATCCAAAAACTTGCTGTGACAAATAAAAAACAGGAACCTAATAAAATCCATAGCACAGGTTTGCACTCAGGTAAAGTAATTAAATGTGTAAATACTACAATAAATATGGCATTTCTTGACTGGAAGTTTTTGCTTGTGAAAATGAACGTTGGAAAAGTTGCAGCTTTTGTCAGTTGTGAAGTGATGGAAGGAGGATTATCTGAAATCAGCCAGAAAATTGTAACAGCTTTTGTGGATGAGTGTACTCATAACACAGGTTGAAGTAGCTGGTTCATTTCTGGGTGTGTGCATGTATGTGTTTTATGTTTTCCTATGCAGATTGGTTTAGCTGGGTGCAGTTTTCTGTGTTCACCTAGTATTTCTTGCGGACTGTATTTATGCACGTAAACATGAAATTCACTATATGCTCAACTTGTTCCCTAATATGTCAGTTGCCTTGGAACAAATGCAAACATCTTGAACAGACAGACACAGTTCTGAGAATATATATGAATTTACCAATAAGCACATGAAAGGGCACTCAACATCTTTAGTCATCAGGGAAGTGTAAATCAAAACCACAATGAAATATTACTTTCTACTCACTAGAATGACTGAAATGAAAAAGACTGACTGTACTAAGTGAGGACAGAAGTAACCAGAACTGTCATGCATTGCTGGTGGGAGTTTAAAATTGTACCATCACTTTGAGAAACATTTTAGCAGTTTTAAAATAAAATTACACGTACACTTACTGATTTTATGAACCAGCATTTCTGCACCCAGCTGCATAGCCAAGAAAGTTGAAAACATATGTCTACGGAAAGACTTATATGTCAATGTTCATTGCAGTGTTATTAACAATAGCAATATCTGGAAACAGCCCCAAGGTCTATTAACAAGTTTTTGGGCAAGCAGGTTGTGGTATGTTCATTCAATGGCATACTACTCAGCAGCAAAAGGGAACTGATTGCATGTGCAATAACATGAATGCATCTCAAAAGCATTGTGGTAAATGGAAGATGCTAGATTATACAATACTACATATTATATGATTTTATTTATATAATATTTTATTACAGGTAAAGCTATTAATAATCTCTGGTGTTATCATCATATCAGTGATGGCTTGGGATGGAAATGAGGGAACTGACTGCAAAGGGTACAAAGGAACTTCTGCAGGGTGACGGTCATGTTCTCTACCTCGACAGTTATTAGTGACAACACTCATTTAACTGTACTTTTAGAATATCTGCATTTCATTGTATTATATTTGCATTGTAGGTACACTGGATGTGAATAGTATCTCAATACATTTTACCTATTACAAAAAGTGTATTGAGAGAGGTGAGGAACAGTATCTCTAATGACTGTTTCCCATTAGTGTTTCATAGTCATTCAGGAGTTTTTTTTTCTTTTTCTTTTTCTTTTTTTTTGAGTTTGAGTCTCACTCTGTGCCATGCACACTCACGACCACTCCAGCGTTGACCTGCTGGGCTCCCGCGTTCCTTCCGCCTTAGTCTTCCAAGTAGTCAGAACTACAAGCACGCGCTACCTAGTTATGTCAGTTGCCTTGGAACAAATGCAAACATCTTGAACAGACAGACACAGTTCTGAGAATATATATGAATTTACCAATAAGCACATGAAAGGGCACTCAACATCTTTAGTGATCAGGGAAGTGTAAATTATCTGCTGTATAGAGACAAGGTCTTGCCAAGTGGCCTAGGCCGATCTTGAACCTGCAGGCTCAGGCAGTCCACTCGCCTCGGCCTCCCAAAGTGCTAGGATTACAGGCTGAGCCATCGAGCCTGGCCTTTCTTTTTATTCTGTGTGTCAAAATTCCATGACATGGATAATTGAATGTTGTTTATGAGCAAAGAACCTGAGTAGGCTGTAACTAAATGCTATTTTTTGCTATAAATGTTTTAGCTCTTTTTATTATAGGATGTATAGAATAACAACTTTGTAATGATTGAATATAATAATAATCTTAAACATGTAGATCTTGTGGGGGGTCATGACATTGCACAGTGGTTAAGAGCCAGGAATCTTGAGTGAGATTAGCCTTAACTACTAGCTCCAACTTGCAAACTGTATGACACTCAGGGCTTTAGCCAATCCATAAGCTCTAATTTTTTCTTTTTAACTTGTAAGACAGCACTAATAATAATGTTTACCTGAAGGGTTGTTGTGAGGATTAAATTAGGTAATCATATAGGAAATCTTAGTACAGTGTTTATCACATACTAAGTGTTCAATAAGTGTTTAGCTATTATTGTAATCTTTCTTTTTTCAGTGAAAAGTACAGTAAGTCATCTCTTACTATAACTGCTTACCTGTCCAGTTATCCTTGCCTTAGCTGCCTAAAGGATCCAGTGAAGTTATAGGATGTCCATTTAACTATTGAGTTTAAAAGATACGTTTTTAGCAGTTTTAATTAAGTCTAATTGACTTATAATAAGCTTTACATATTCAAAGCGTACACTTCAATACTTTTATACCACAACTTATATGTTCATTGACCTGTTGATATTTACATTGTTTTCTGTTTAGGGCTGTTACAAATAAAGCTGTTGTGAACATTTGTGTACAAGTCTTCATATGACATAAGCTTTAATTTTTCTTTCTTAGTTGTGGAATGACTGGTAGGTGTGTGTTTACTCTATTTAAGAAATGTAGCAAACTGTTTTCCAAAGTGGTGTACCATTTTATATTTCTCCCAGCAGTTCTGTTCCACATGTTTGCCAGTATATGATAATGTCAGTTGAAAAACTGTTTTTAAAATTATTATAACTTAATACCCTTTTCATTTTATAAGCACATAATATATAAGGATATTTGGGGAAAGTACAAAGTGTACCAAATAGCTGAAGATTAAGTTAATTTTTAAAGTAGTTGGCAGTATTGCAATGATAAGATTGAATGATTAGAAAATTACAGGATACAGTTCTCCTTTAAGAAGCTAAGTTTATAATGTGTGTACTTGTTTTATATGTGTATTTTTTTTCTTTTGGTAGAGTTTTCCAGAAAAGGACCTTCTGCACTGTCCATCTAAAGATGCAATTGAAGCTCATTTTATGTCTTGTATGAAAGAAGCTGATGCTTTAAAGCATAAAAGTCAAGTAATCAATGAAATGCAGAAAAAAGATCACAAGCAGCTCTGGATGGGATTGCAAAATGGTAACTATAGCAGTGTTTAATTTTAGAATACAGTACTGCTTTATAGAATGTAACACAGCCATAACCCTGCAATTGATACATATTGGAATGGGTGGTATGAGTTTAAATTCCAGCCTCTATGCCCAAATTGGCACAGAAGATACTTCTAGTCATCTCTTACATTATTCCTTTCCAATGTCCCTCTGCCCTCTGTTGCTTAGCCCCTAACATATGATATATGTTACATAAACTTTGTGTTTAGCTTCTGAAGAAAGTGCTGTTACTCCAAAGGTGTGATCCTTACTCCTCAGACATGACCCTTCTGGGATTCCATCTGAACCATGGGTGTGTGCAGTATACCTCTGCTTGGGCAGGCATTGGACTCCGGCCTCTGCTCCCTTAGGACAGTAGACTTGCTTTCTGCCTCGACTCTCTCCTTGCTGTGGTTTAGAAAACACCCCAAGGAAAAAGCTGAGGGGAATGTGGGGCTTATCTCTGTATTCCCCATGTTTTGGAGATCATACTTCTTAATCTTGTTTGCATTGATTGCCCTCCAGTGCCTTCAAACAATTCTGGCTTTACATAGTTCCAGGATGCATGAATTTCATTTACCATGGTTAAGCAACACCAGTTCCTCAACTATTTGTTTCAAATTTCAATTACTGTGGCATTTTAGCTGCAAATAATTACAAACTTTGTTGCAAGTTCTTTAGTCCAGGAATCATATAACAACAGATGTGCTTAAGATCACTGTTAAATTATGTCGTTTCTTTCAGTGTCTGTCATTGATTGGTCTCCATATATCTATTATTTATTTCACCCATAGATAGCAAATCCTGTAGCTGTCTTCTTGTCCCCAGCAATAAAACCATGTAACATTTTATAAAAATGGATATTAGAAAGATGAAAATACTAGAAAGGAACAGTGATAAAGTTGGAGGTGAAATTTGAAAATAAGGTAGTGGAGTTATAGAACAAATAGCTGACTTTGCGAATGTTAACGTGGCTGCCCTTCAGGAGACTAGATGTGCCGCCAGAGGAATTAATGAAGGTGAACTTATTAACATAAATAGGAAAGTAGTTATGACAAAAAAGGATGAAGATGTCTCAGAGGAAGTGATGCCATAAAAATAATTTCATATTGAAGGAACTCTCAGATAATTTATGACATTGAAAGCACAAATAATGTTGGAAGTTGGTGAAAATGTAAAAATTCTTCAGTTCACCAAGACATAGGAAAAATGCTTTTCCATAAATTTTATGTTGAAAAAGCAAGCATTCTTCAAACTATACTTATTAAGTTTTTAACAAAGAAATAAAACACATATATTCTCAATGTTGCTAATGTTTTAAATTACAGTGTACTAAATAAATGCTAGTTTTATTCACTTTTTATTTTCCAGTTAACATTTATAGCCAACAGTGAGTTTTTAATGTTTTGACAATTTTTCAAGATCATGGAACAATCATACATTTTCTCTATTAATTATTAAGATCACTTTAGACAATATCAGCTTGAATGGTCACTTTTCTAGTCCCACGCTATTGTGCAAAATGAGGGTTTGTACTATGTGCTATGCTTTTTCTTTAATAGATGATTTTGGCCAGGGAGTTAGTCCGATATAAATTCTTTCATGGTGATGACTAGAGTAAAATAGAAGAAAACTCTAGCTCCTGTAGTTTTTAAAAAATGTAATCAAGTTTTAACTTTTGGAGTATGCTATTACCATGTCAAAGGGGTGGTTATAGTTATTAAGTATTTATTGAATTTTCATTATTTGAAATTCAGGGCATTATTGTGGCCTCAGTTATAAGTAAGGCACATATTTTATGACAATGTATACTGTAAATTACATTTTCTCATTTCTTATTTCTTAGGTTTGACCTAGGTTACATGGAATTTACTCCGTAGTTTTATATTTATACATCTGGGATTTCTCAAGTAGATTATAAGCTTTGCAAAGGCAAGCCCCAGGCCTTTTACCTTATTTATATTACTGAGTTCACAAATTCATATTGAATGATTAAAATAACTTACAATTCCTTAAGATGTACTGCCTTTTTTCTTACTGGTAAAATGGAGATTCGGTGATATTTTAGGAGACTTGTGAATAAAAAGAGCATCAATGGAAGAAGATGGGGATCGCATAAAGAGAGAAAGAATTTGAGAATAATTTGATTTCAGAACTGAAGTTAATAATTTAAGTGGACGGTTAATTAGATGTTCTTGAAATCTATTGTGAATGGGTGAGTCTGCTAAAAAGGACTTGGGGATTCAGCAAAGGATTATAAAAAGGCTTGAAATGTTTTAGCTGGGGCATTGGAGGACTGGGTATGGAGGACGATGGTTAAGACTTATGGAAAGAACAAAGGCCTGGCTTTTAGTCTCAGTGCTACCAGTAGTCCTTAGATCAAGTCACTTAATCCCTTTGAGCTTCAGTTTCCTAATCTATAAAACGAGAATATCTGTCAGGTTGCCTTATAGGTGTCTGTTGAGGCCTTAATGAAACACAATTACAGTTTACATGAAAGCATTTGAAAGGGAGTAAAGCTGTCTTGATGAAAAGCATTACTGAGAAGTCACTGTGAGATTCTAGGACAAGGTTAGCACATATGGCCATGGGCCAGCCACCTGTTTTTTGTAAATAAAGATTTCCTGGAACCCAACCACACTTATTTATGTGTTGTCTGTGACTACTTTCATGCTTCAGTAGTAGAGTTAAATAGTTGTGACAGAGACTGTTTGGCCTACAAGCCTAACATAAATATTATCTGGCCCTTTTAGAAAATATTGGTCAACCCTTGACCAAACCTACAGCTTGTGCTTATCTTTGACCTAAAGTGTGACTCAAAATGTCACACATTCGGAGCTGGGTATAACATATTGTATCAGACTTAGTCTAATAACTGCCTTCATTACTGTTTTTTAGGCATAAATTTCTTTTTTTTTTTTTGGCCTTGGCACATATTCTTTCTTGAGTATGCGACTATTGTCGAGTTTTCTTTATTGAGTTAATTTTTGTTATATTAATTTTAAAATAGAGTTTGATTAAGTCTGACTTAAAATTGTGTTTGATTAAAATATACTTTATTCCATTTTTATTTGGGGTTCTAAGTTCTTTTTGTAGCTATTAAGCTTGGTTTTGTTTGTGAAGGTTGTGGTTGAACTTACACGACTCATCTTAGGAGAGGTGTGCTGGGGATCCTGGATTTTTTGGTACTTTGTTTTCTATTTGTTGAAAATCAGAATATTCATTTAGGAAATTTTTAGCTGGGTAAATGTTGCTTGCAGAAAATATATTTTGGGGTAAAATGTGCAGTGTTAATTACATGAAGGTAGGTTGGTCAAAGGTGGGGATTGTCCGTTCTTCTACTTTCTGACTGTCTCTCTGTCTATTTAACTCCTATTCATGTTTTAATGTTCATCTTTATTTTCATCTTCTCTATGAAGCCTGCCATCCTTTATTGTTTTATTAGTCAGCAGACATTATCAAACACCTAACATCTACCTGACAGTTTCCTGGGAGCCTGTGATCATACGGCATTGTTGGAACAAACATGGCTCCCATATCCATGGAACCTTCAGACAAGGGAGCAGAACCGTTCATGCTTTCTGCTGTCTCCTCATCCTTTATATGCGTTTGTGCTCTTGTGTTTCATCACACTGTGGTCTAGCTAGATGGTTTATACATTCAACTAGCAAATAAGTTCTCCTGCTTGGAGCATATCTTGCATTTTTATGTTTCCAGCACACAAAAAACTCTTAGGCAGAGTAAAGAGAAAGTAAATATTAACTGCCTGACTCCTCTATTTTTTCCATTCTAATACTACCAGGAAATAATATTAACAGCTTTTCTTGAATAGTTTACTATTAGTAGACATTAGAAGAAGTGTCTTGTTTGAATTTATCTATGGAAATGGATTTTAAGTGTAAGAATTTTTTTCCTTCAAAACAAGTTTTTATTAATTTGTGAAGCCAAAGATATTTCACCTTCTTATTAGTATAATTGTAAATTTGTCAATATTGAGATATAATTTATGGTAAATATATTTCATTTAAAACTGCACCTGTAGACCATAACAGCAAAACAACGAATTAATTTTTGCATACTTTCAAATGCTAATTTTAATTTCCCAGATCTCTGTGAAAGAGAAATAAGAAAAGCATATGAAACCAAGAAAACTCATTTAAGACTCTGCAGCTTTCAGTGTTTTTTATGGGTTTTCATTTTAGATATAAAAATATTTACCTCTCTGTGAAAACAGAGTTGATGGCCACAAAAAGGAAAAGAGAGTAGCATTTTTATTTATGAGACAGTTACTACAAGTGCAGGTGATTTTCTATTGAATGTCAAGCTGTTTCTCTTATAAGCTAGAGATTTGAGGAAATCTAGAAAAAATATTTTTAATGTAATGTATCACTTAGTTATTTCAGCCTTGTTTTTCTAGTATATATTAAATTCTAAAAGAAAAGGGCAGGGGAGATAGCATTAAATATATTCCCTAGACTTGGAAATAAAGATAAGTTTTGACTGCCAAATATGTTTAAAATGTACATTGTTTCTTTTTTTTTTTTGAGTTGGATTCTCACTCCATTGCCCAGGCTGGAGTGCAGTGGCACACTCATGGCCACCTCAGCGTTGAACTGCTGGGCTTCGGCGATCGTTCTGCCTCAGCCTTCCAAGTAGCCGAACTACAAGCATGTACTACCGCACCTGGCTAATTTTTTATTTATTGTAGAGATGAGGTCTCACCAGTTCCCTGGGCTGTTCTCAAACCCATGGGCTCAGGCAATCCACTCACCTTGGTCTCTCAAAGTGCTGGAATTACAGGCTGAGCCATCGAGCCCGGCCAGAAATGTGCATTGTTTCTAAAGTGTGGTTAGGCTTTTTCAGCTAATTAATTTTTCAGATAAATTAATTATTTGGTGATGTGCCATTTTAAGCTTAAAACTGGTTTCTAAGAGGAAGTAATGATTAGCTTTTTTTTTTTTATTTTAGTAATTTTGTAACAAGTCACAACATTTGGACAGTATTTTTGTTTGTATAAATGTAGTGGTTCCAGCTCTTTGGAGGCTTGCAGAGACAGGTAACATTTTGTTGCTCTTGAGAAAGCGGGATTTATTGAGAGGACAGAAAAGCTTCTACAGTGGGAGGGGACCTGAGGGTGTTGCCTGATGCCTTTTAACTGCATTGCCTCGTTTTTATTAATTGTGCATACAGTAGAATAAGTATTGGACTGCCCATCTGTTGGTCTGAGATGAAGCACTGGACTTGACCTATTTATCTATTTATTTGTTAATAGATCTTTTTCTAGTTGTATGGCCATGGCAGATCACTTTTCTCTCTAAGCTGGAGTTTCTTATAAATACAAAGGTGATAATACCTCACAAGACTGAAGTTCAAGGACTGTATAACACTGATCAGATATACCTTAATTCAATTGTTAAGATTTTTTTCAGTTGATTCCAGAAAGACTTCCTGGGTGAATAATTATTGTTATCTTCCTTCCTTCATCTCCCCTCTTCCCCTTCTTTTTCTACAGGACTTAGGGAGAACATCATAGATAACTTTCCAGAAATAACTCTGGTCGATAGGAAGACTATGAAGACAGAGACAAGAGTTTTTAGACTTAATGAAGCCACTATTTATCAGTGATCAGTGTATCTTGAAGCTTCAATTTCTGTGGTTTTGTCATAGTGTCAGGTTCTGTTCTAGTTGTAAGGTGCTATAGGAGGTTTCTTAATAGAACTACAAGTAGGAGGCGTAAGCCCTCTTTCTGAACTTTTTGTCTGCATGAAAGATTGATATTGGATAAGCTTCCTTTTTAAAAATCTTCAGCAAAATTCAGATTTTTACTAGTTTTTAGAACTCTAGGATTACATCGTATACATATGAGCATAGGAAATAGTATAATGAGTCTTTACCAGTCACTCAGCCGCAGCAGTTATCAGTGTATGGTTGGTTTTGTTTCATTTATTGTTTTTTTCTTCCCTCCTCTGCTTTGAGGTTTTAGAAATTTTTGTTCTTTCTTTCATTGCCACAGTATTTCTCACAGATTTAATAATCTGGTGATTAACCGAGTCTTGGAAACAGTATGCATTGTCTTCAACCTTTGTGGCCATGAATTTAGGCCTCATTATAAGAGAGTCATGCCCAGACTGTGGTAGCATGGATTAGCTAGCCAATAATAAGAATCTACCATGTGGCAGCCACTGTGCTAGGCACCAGGGACACTGGGTGAATATGACAGGCAGGATCCCTTTCCTTTGTATGCACATTCTAGCAGGGGAGGCAGATGTTAAACAGATAGCCTTTAAATAACTGTTACATTTATAACTGGAGTTGCAGAGGAAGGATAGAGAGCAGGGTGGTTGTGATGAGTGTTCCAGGCTGAGGGAGTGATTGGAGCTGGGCTCAGAGGCCAAGAGCTTACCAATTTCTGGGAGCTGAAAGAAGGCCATCCTGACAGGAGTGCGGTGCAGAAGATTGAGACTGGCAAGGAGGTAAAACCAGAAGTTAGCAAAGACTGTCTGCTCAGGGTCTTACAGGCCAGTTTAACAATAATAAACTTAATTCAGTGGAGTGGAATGGGATGGTCGGAAACCAGTGAAAGATTCTAAGCATCACTATAACAGAATGAGATATTTTTTAAAAAAAGATGTCCCTTTGGCTGCAGTATGGTTAGTAATTAGGAGCGAATAGCGGTTGAAAAACCAAGTAGGAATCTGTAACCAGTGGTCAGATGTGAACTAGTCATTAATCAGACCAAATGGTGGCCTTGGGTAGAGAGAAGTGGGCAGATCTGAGAAGTGTTTGAGATGTAAAATTTCCAAAACTTAGTATTTGGTTGAATATGATGGGTTATAACTACGTGCTGTTGAGATTGATTCCTAGATGTTTGAGAAACTATTGAGTGTGCTTAAATGTTCTCTCCTCTAGTTTACACATTGTCAGGAAATCTTTGTTATATTGATCTATTTCAATTTCTACTAATTACTAGCCATTTATTTACTTTCTAAATGCTCAAAAATAATTCTAAAATATTGCTAGACACTGAAGTCAAGCTTACCAGTTGATGAAGCCCACTCATATTTCTAGTTGGAATATTTGTCTGT
Source organism: Carlito syrichta (assembly GCF_000164805.1). Classification (NCBI taxonomy): domain Eukaryota; kingdom Metazoa; phylum Chordata; class Mammalia; order Primates; family Tarsiidae; genus Carlito; species Carlito syrichta. Next base: position 2,946,383 of record NW_007253372.1, on the reverse strand, counting down.
CCTGACTTCAGGCACTTCCCCCATTTTCAATTGGTTTACATAATTGATATTGGTTTTGTAATTCTGTCTTTAAGGTCTTTTAGTGTCCTCCAAAGTAATTCCTGTTCATTCAAAGACTTGCATTCACGTCAAGCAGGGTATCTGCAGAAACAGAGTACCTACCCTTCCCTCGGAGCCCGTGAAGAATCATTTTCACTTTAGTTGTGTGTTTTCACCCTCCCTCTTTGGAGATCATTTTGTTGTGGGCGAGGATGGAAGCTCAGCAGAAGAGCAGAAGTCAAATAGTTGGCATTTTCCATCTTACCCAGTAATGTTCTCTGTGCCCTTTTTTCTTTGCCAAACACAGATGACAAAGCTCATTTTGTCTTTCTTACTTCCTACAAGTCTCATCTCATGCTCGATGTGGGTCTTCATGCCACTTTTCTCTCACATACTCTTGCTGTGACTTGGTATGGTTTTTATGGCTGTTATTTTAATGCTAATTAGTTGAACAAGTAGTTACTGAATGTGACTGTGTGATTTATGGTTAGGTTCTGGAGATGTGGCAGTGAGCAGAACAAGCAGAAATGCCTACTGTATGCAGCTTAAATTCTGGTGGAGGAGGCAGATAATAAGCATACACACACACACACACACACACACACACACACAGTGCATCGTGCATCCTGTGACGATGAGCGCCATGGAAGAAAAAGAAGGGAAAGACGAGGAAAGACTGTTGGGAAAGGGTATTGCTATCCGAAATAGGCTGATCAGGGAAGTCCTCACTGATTGGATGATGTTAAATGAAGACCTGATGCAGTTTTAAGGTTCATGCATTTTCCTGTGGTGAGGAGCTTCCTAGACTGAAGGAACAGCAAGGGCGAAGGAATCGAGGTGGGAATATTCTAGGCACTTTCAGAGATCATAACTTTTTAAAGTGTAGCTAACAGAGGTTTCTCTTCTAGGAGTCCCTTCCCTTCTGGTATGCTTGTCATATTTTTCTTCTTGCTGAGGTCAATTTATAGTGTCATACACCACTTTGTTTTTCTAAAACATTCTGTATGGCAAAATTGGCACTTGTTTATATCTGTTTCTTTTCCTAAGTCTTGTGGGATGCAAAGCATTTTTTTGGTAGTTAGTTGGTTTTATGCTGTTTTCTTTTTTTTTCTGAGTTGGAGTCTCACTCTGTTGTCCTGGCTGGTATGCAGTGGAGCACTCACGGCCACCCCAGTGTTGACCTACTGGGCTCTGGCGATCCTTCCGCCTCAGCCTTACAAGTAGCCAGAACTGCAGGCGCACACTATCATGCCTGGCCAATTTTTGATTTATTGTGGAGACGAGGTCTCGCCAAGTTTCCCGGAATGATCTCAAACCCGCGGGCTCAGGCAGTCCACTCATCTAGGCTGTCTTTCTTCCTACAGGGTTAGGATTACAGACTGATAATACTGTTTTCAATCAGCAATAATTTCACCTTGGTTAAACCTCATTGACTGCAATAATGCCACGATGCAAAGCTGGGTTTTACACCCCCCCCCCCCCCCCTCGCCTCCCACTCCTACCCTTTACATTATTTTGAAAGCAGTAAATGGGTGCTGAGAATATTGATCAGTAAGGATTGGACCAGTTTACAAGAAGTCGATTAGGGAAGAACTCTATGAAAGAGATGATATTTAAACTGAAATTTTAAGGATGCGAGAGAGTCCGTCATTTCAGAGACCAGGTGTTTTAAGAATATGAGGCACAAGAGGACTTGATTTCTATCTTTGTGTGTTTGGACTGCTGTAACAAAGTACCCTAGACTGGGTGGGTTGAACAGTAAACATGGCATTTTTCACTGTTCTGGAGGCTGGGGAGTCTAAGATGAAGGTATCTACAAACTCAGTGTCCGATGAGGACCCACATTCTGGTTCATGGCCATCAGCCCTCTTCTCTCTATGGCCTCACACAGCAGAGAGGAGTAAGAGATCTCTCTGGGGTCTCTTTTATAAGGGCACTAATCCCATTTATGAGGACTCCACTCCTTATGAGCTAATCACCTAAGGTCCCATCACCTAATCCCATCATGTTAGGGTTCAGGTTTCAGCACGAATTTTAGGGGGACAGAAACATTCAGTCTGTAACAGGTATGTTTTGAGAAATTGAAAGCCTAGCATGTCCTGGCTGGATGTTAGTGACTGTGGAGGAAGGGTGGCCTGAGATGATAATTTGGATTTTAAGCCATTGGAAGATTTTTTTTTTTTTTGTCGCCCAGGCTGGATGGCAGTGCAGTGCACGCTTACAGCCACCACAGCCTCAACCTTCTGGGCTCAGGTGATCCTTTCACCTCAGCATTCTAAGTAGCTGGAACCACAGACATGCACCTCTAGGCCTGGCTAATTTTATGATTTATTATAAAGGTTAGGTCTTGCCGAGTTGCCCAGGTTGGTCTTGAAGCCCTGGGCTCAGGCAATCCTCTTGCCTCCACCTCTCAAAGTGCTGGGATTACAGGCATAAGCCACCATACCCGGCCATTGAAGGACTTTTAAGCGGGGGGGGTGATGAGATGCAGAGTATGACGTAAAAACACTCTGACTGCTGAATGTAGAATAGAAATGGAATCAAGAATGGAAGTGGATAGTTCTAGTAGTTGTCCATGTGTAAGAATATGGTGGTGTTTAGGGTGATGATGGTATACATGGAGGAAAGTCAATAAATTTGGGATTTATTTTTATTTATTTATTTTTTTTTGAGTTGGAGTCTCACTCTGTCACCCAGACTGGA
>NW_007253372.1:2922296-2943404 GCF_000164805.1 Carlito syrichta | reverse complement strand
TGCCCAGGCGGGTCTTGAACCTGCGAGCTCAGGCAATCCACTCACCTCGGCCTCCCAAAGTGCTGGGATTACAGGCTGAGCCACCAAGCCCGGCCAGGATTTATTTTGAAGGTAGAATTGACAGGATCTGTTGTTTGGCTGGATATAGAGGCTGGGGTGAGAGAGAAGTAATTATCCCTGGGTTCTGACTTGAGCAACCACATGAATGTAGTGGTGCTTTATACTGAGATATTAAATACTAGATATAGGATGGAGAATAAAACCTATTATGTGAGGGGTCATTTTTGCGACTGGAATTTTGTGATGCATTTAAGACATTCACATGATAATACACTGAGTTAGATGTTGATAGAATTAAATATTGTGAGTGTGGAACAGGAGATGGTGAGTGTTTAATAGATTAGAATCTAATGCTGCAGCTTCTAATTTTAGACTGTTTACTAGTTAAGTGCCATCTTTTAATTTCAGCATCAAGGATATGACAGTTAATGGGTCCCAGTGATACAAGCAATGAAATACAGAGCAGTCTCATTTATACTAGATATTTGGCGACTCGGTTTCCACTAAACATTGTGTTTCTCTTTGTACATAAAACTAAGCTAATTGATTTCATTTCTCTGATGATTAGTGGGACTGAGTGCTTCTTCATGTGTCTTGTTGGCTGCTCATATGTCTTCTTTTGAGAAGTGTCTATTCATGTCTTTTGCTCACTTTTGTTTTTTTTCTTTTGGTACATTTGAGCTCCTTGTTGATCCTGGATGTTAGACCTTTTTTAGATATACAGTTGGCAAATATTTTTCCCATTCTGTGGGCTGTCTCCCCACTCTTTTGATGGTTTCTTTTGCTTTGCAGAAGCTTTTCAGTTTGACGAGGTCCCATATGTCTATCTTAAATCTTAAGGCATGGACATCTGAGATTTTGATCAGGAATTGGTTGCATATTTCAATGTCTGAAACAGTGTCTCCTGAATTTTCTAAGATTCTTATAGTTTGAGGTTTTACATTTAGATCTTTGATCCATTTAGAATTGGTTTTTGTATATGGTGTTAGGTAGGGGTCCTGCTTCAATCTTCTGCATGTGGTCAGTTTTCCCAGCACCATTGAGATACCACTTAACCCCAGTAAGAATGACCATCAATAATAAAACAAAGAACAACAGATGCTGGCAAGGATGCAGAGAAAAGAGAATGCTTCTACGGTGCTGGTAGGAATGCAAGCTAGTACAACCTCTATGGAAAACAATGTGGCAGTTCTTAAAAGAACTAGAAATGGACCTTTCATACTACCCAGCAATCCTACTGGGAATATACCCGGAGGAACTCAAATCATTCTACAAAAAAGATACCTGCACATGCATGTTTATTGCAGCTCTATTCACAATATCAAAAACATGTAACCAACCATGCTGCCCATTGAAACTGGACTGGATTGGCAAAATGTGGTACATATACACAATGGAATATTATGCAGCTATAAAGAAGGACAAACATATGGACTTTGTAGCAACTTGGATGGATTTAAGAGTCTATAATACTCAGTGATCTATCACAGAAACAAAGAACTGAGTACCACATGTTCTCACTTACAAGCAGACCTTGAACACTTACCATAATACTGTAGGAAAGGAATTGGCAGTAGCCAGAAACTGCCGAGGGGTGGGGAGAACATAACATCAATAAGGGTACCTGATCTCAAACCAGGTGAAATGGGGACCGAAGGGAGGCCCAAACTTTACCTGTGCGATGACCACTTATATACCTAATCCTGAATTGTACCCCACATTTAAAAAATAAATAAATTTTTTAAAACTAAGCTATTAAGTCATTTTTTTATTACTATTATTTGCCTGCAGTACATTTTTCAGGAAGGTGAATAAGTTTAGTCTGAATCTATGTGTGTGGCATTTAGGAATCTACAACTCTGTGAGAAAGTTGCTTAAAGCAAATTTGTAGCCTGCATGAGCATTCAATTAAGTTTTACAGTGGAACAAACAAGCATTTTACTATCTATATTACATGATTTAAATCAATCTCTCAGTGTTCTGCTTTCTGTAATTAAAAATAATAGTGGGAGTTTTAAAAGTCTATGCATTTTTGTTTTAATGTAAAGCCATAAAAATAATTTGCTTGGCTTCTGGGGAAAGATTGCTCTTAAAATTACATGATTTAAATTAATAAATAAATTTTGTAATAATTTGGATCATAGCCTCTTACAGTGCTTTGGGTAAACTTGGCAGTGAACATCATGTATAATAAAACTTGGTGAAAACATTTAGACAGTTATTTCATAATACACTACAGTTTATACTAACATAGGTTTGTTGAAAGGAATCCATTAATAACAGAGAATGGTTATATATTCCAGGGTTAATCAGTAACTAGGAATACATTTTTGGAGTGGAGATTTAGTTGATATGTCATTCTGTATTCTGATTAGCAATTGAAAATATTTTTATTTTATTTTAATTTTTTAATTTTATTATAGAGATGTTGGGTACAAGTCAGGATTAACTACACTATTAGGCTTCTTTATGCAGGTGAAGTTTGAACCTTCTGAGGACACTTAGTTTTACAGGCACACAGGTTTAATTTTGTAGTATCCTTTAAAAATAAAGTTTCTTATCATCTCTAGCAAAATCACTGCTTTATCATGTTTTTATTTTATATTTGGTCTGGATTAACAAATTTCAAACAATTTATGCCAACTAAGATACTATCACCTTTTGAAAATATTGACTGGGCATGGTGACTCACGCCTGTAATCCTAGCCCTTTGAGAAGTGGAGGAGAGAGGATTGCCTGAGCCCAGGGCTTTGAGACCAGCCTGGCCAACTTGATGAGAACTCATCTCTACAGTAAATTAAAAAATGAGCCAGGTGTGATGGTGCACGCTTGTAGTTCTAGCTACTTGGAAGGCTGAGGCAGAAGGATTGCCTGAGCGCAGCAGATTGAGCCTACAGTGAGCTGTGAGCATGCCACTGCACTCCAGCCTGAGCGACAGAGTGAGACTCTGACTCAAAAACAAACAAAAAACCCTGTGTAGAGGAAATGCAGACAGACGTCTGTCTTACTCTTGGAGTCATGGCCTATTACTATTTGAATATACTGCATTATCCTCTTCTCTCTTGAAACAGTTGTACCATACATACTCACACACCTACATACACATAGGTATTTGTAACTTATTTTTAAGTGAATTTTTTGTTTTGAAGCCTTTAAAGAACTTCATGGTTCTCTTTAAGAGAACAGAAAACTGTGGATGGGCTTACTTTTCTAATCCCATTTTGTCCGTTAGTTCATCAACTTTCTCTAGATCGGTGTTTCCCATGAGCCCATTGGCATTACCAGGGAACTGATTAGAAATGTACCCTAGAACATGGGTTGAAAACTCTGGGGTGGGACCCAGCAGCCTGTGTTTCAAGCCTTCCAGAGGATCATGGCACTGATGTTTGAGAACTGCTGCTCTGGACCAGGTTTCTCAGCCTCTGCACTGTTAACATTTTGGACTAGATAAGCCTTGGACTCGGCTGCAGGGTGGAGGGCTGTCCCATCATTGTGTGCGGTCTGGCAGCACGCTGCCCCTCCCCACAGTCCACCCACAGTCATGGCAATCAGAAATGTTACCAGGCATTGCCAAATGTCCTCTCAGGGACAGAATCACCCCAGCTGAGAACCAGGACTTTAGAGAGATGTGATTGTAGAACTAAAGAATAACCGGCTTCTCATTTAGAGCAGCACTGACCATTTACATACCTTTAATGCATTCTAGATTTTGTTCTGGATACTTTGCAGTTTACATGAATGATCACTGCCGTCCCAACAGCTGTGCAAGGTGTGATGCAAAGACCAAGGCCTGGGGCCCACCCACTTAGGAAGTTTCTCATCTATTCCAGCAACTCAACCCTGGAGAATTAGCATGTCCAGTTGTCCTAATGGATAGTTTGACTGCATTTGTAACTGTATTCTTTTTTAAATGGATATAAACAAATCAAATAGTTATTTAAACCAGTTACTTCTTCTTTTTTTTTTTTGAGATAGACTGTTATTCTGTCAGCCAGGCTGGAGTGCAGTGGCAAGATCATAGCTCGCTGCAGACTTCACCTCCTATGTTCAAGTGATCCTTCTGCCTCAGCCTCCCAAGTAGCTGGGACTGTAGTTGCATGCCACCATGTCCAGCTAATTTTTTAAACATGTTTTGTAGAGATGGGATCTCGCTATGTTGTCCAGGCTGGTCTCAAACTCCTGGCCTCAAGTGATCTTCCTGCCTCAGCCTCCCAAAGTGCTGGGCTTACAGACATCAACCACCATGCCCATATGTAAACTTATATGTAACATAACCATAATAGTTTCTGGATGATGGTGATTATTTTAATTTTGCTGAGGGGACTGTTATAACAAATGACTCAGTAGTTAGCTGTCATTGCAGTAAGACTAATTTTACTTTTTTTTTTAATTGAGTTGTGGTCTGACTCTATCACCCATGCTAGAGTGCAGTGGCATACAGTTCACTGCAGCCTCGACCGTCTGGGCTCAGGCAATCCTTCTGCCTCAGTCTTCGAGTAACTGGGACTATAGTCATGCACCATCACACCTGGCTAAATTTTTGGTTTTTGTAGAGACAGGTCATGCTATGTTGCCTTGGCTGGAGTTGAACTCCTGGACTCAAGGTGTCTTCTTGCCTCGGCCTCCCAAAGTGCTGGACTACAGTCATGCGCCACTGTGCCATGTCCTTCAGCTACATGTTTGCGTAGCTTGTGTTCCGTGTGTTTTCCTTTTACTTCCCTTGGTGTCTTCCAGTCTCCTCTCCAGGTTGCTTGCGCTAGTTCTGCATAATCATCGCCGCTCTCCTCTCCCTTTCTCTCTCCTCATTTAAGCTTTACCTAGTCTCTCGTTCGTTCATCATCTTGCTAGGGTCTGGATGGCCAGATATACACTTTAGTTCAGCAATCAGTAACTCACGGCAGTTCATGTGTTACCTATTCCCAGGTGTCATTTGCTTTTAATCAAAGGCCCAGAAATTATTTGTGTTGATAATTTCGGAACTTCAAGCCCCACACCCAACCTGTGTTTGTTCCCTCTCTGCCTGTGTAGACCAGTCCTGATAGCTGGCTGTGGTGATAATGTGGCTGTCAGAAAGCAGTATATTAATATCGTTTCCTGAACCAAATGTCAGTATGGTTCAGCGGTGCTCGTTTCTGGTTATTCATTACATACTTTGTCTCTTTTACTACTTTAGAAACTATAGAAGGTTCAGAAAGTCTGTTATGTGAAAATCACATTTAAATATTGTGAAACTATCTGAGCCAGTGTTTTAATTAGCAGAGGATCGCAAGATTTTTACACAAAGACTAGAAAAGATAAACAGCCAGCAAAAAAAGCGTGCAGAATAAACAAATTTGTTCATCTGAGGTGCAGCATGTTTAGTCAAGTCCTGACAGTTATCCTCAGGGTGCCTTTCTGCTTAAGAAGCATTTCTTCCCACAGGTTCCTTGAGGTCCAGACTATCCTTGAGTTCCTAGAGTGCTTTCACGTTTAGCTTATTTCCATCTTTCCCATTTTAGAATGATATAAAAATATCCCAAACAGTGCTTCTCATTGGAGTTAGTTTTTATAATAATTCTAATTGTGGTTACCTTTCAAATTATAAGCCACACTCATAATGTCAGGATTTTGTGGCTGCTCTTAAACTATCTTCTTGTTTTTGTTAATGTATTCCTTAGATTTTGTTCTACAGATATTAACTTGCATCTACTTTTCATGTATTTTAAAGTTATTTTATATAAGATTTTAAACCCTATAAATGTATCTTTTACATATATTTTCTTTTTTATTTCAAAGAGGTCATGAAAACATTTCTACATATTTTTTGAAAGCTAAGAAGCATTGAAATTTGTCCACCTAGGAACATATGGGAGGAACAGCAAGAGAGAAGACAGTGAATGGAAATATGGGAGTGGGAAAGAAGGGAGACTGCTTCCTAGGCGTGTTAAGTTGAAGGGGAAAGACTTCCTAATTACAGCAGAGCTGATTCTCACTCGTGTTTTTATCATCATTTATTTTCAGATGTTAGTACTCAAAAGAATGTAGTGTGGAGTTCAGATACTTGAGTTATAAATGAATAATTTGAGAAACACTGGTAGGAGCATTTCAAATCTTAATTTTATTCTTATTTTTATTTTTAGGATTCTTGGAAATCCTGTTTGAATTTTTGTGCCTTACAGGATACATTATATTACATATCACTAAAAATTACCAAAGGCATTAGAAACAAGAATATTTAGTCCAAAGTAAGCTCATTATAGGAACTGATAAGTATAATTTATATAGTTCTAGGTGAACCATATTATTTTTTGAGCTGTGTATATGGTTTCAGGAACCAATTTTGTTTTGCAGTGAATGAGTTGTTATAGCAATTTTGTAGAAAATACCACCTGAACAATCCTAGTAGCTAAAAATTGAACTATGATTGAATTTTCCAATTTCACTCATCGTTCTTTTAAAGAGCAATTCCTAATTGAATAACGTTTTCAGTCAATTATCACAATGCATTTTCTGTGTAGTCATTGAAGAATTAGGTCTTAATAAACATGTTGAAACAAGTAATATTTATTCCTGTAGCAGCAGCTCTGCTAGCTGTTCTGTTTTGTCATCTCTAAATACTACGGGAGGTAAGATTTGTTGAATTACAATACCAGATACTAGGGTTTTCAAAGCATAGTATCCTAGAATTTTTGATAATATGCACATGCCATTCATTAAGTTTCCCTGCTAATCATGAGTCGTCATTAAACTGACTGAATATTGTTACCAAACAAGTTTAGTAAGTATATGTAAGTATAGAAATGTAACTCAACACTTTCTGTGGTGTGGTGGTACCCACTAGCAGCTGCTAACCTGTTCAGTTGGGCATATCTTAACCTGTTCTGAGCTGCAGTTTTCTCCTCTCTAAAATGAAGAGAGCTGCATCAGTAATTTATGTGAAAATTAAACAATATAAAACACTAGGGTTTTAAAAGGACTTACTGCTGTGCTGGTATCTATGCTGACAAAGTTGATCACACTCTGTTCTCACAGTCATGAGAACCCACAACTTATCCCTACTTCTTACTCTGGCATTACTTTAGTGTTGTCTTGTTTAAGACCGCTTTTTAGTAGCCTAAACTTCTGACTTGCTTTTTACTTAAGTATCTATTGCTAGGTTATCTCTGCCATTTGAGGAGATGGGATGTGTGGTTGGGGAGGGCTTGAGCTGTCACGAACTACTAGCGCAAAATGAAGGGCTGATCAGATGTATTGAAATTGTGACAATTTTTTTTTAATCTATAGTTTTTGAAATTCTGATAATTTTATGTGTCAATTTTGCTTCCTCAACTACATATTAAGTGAAGGAAAGAACCTGTTGCATATTGTTTTTGTTTTTTAATTCTCTACAGCTTCTGGTATTCAATTGGGTGCATCATTAGGGCAAGTAGTTTGATACATTTCACTCTACACAATCCCTACAAAATAAAACTTGTTTGAGCACACTATTCTATCTACTGTTTTAATTAAACTCCAGATTTGTAAGAACTATTTGCAAACTGGAAACTTCTTTAAAGGAGTGTTTTCCAGGTAGCCACCATGCACAGATTAGTTGGATTAGAAATAGAATGGAATTTATCTTGAGCTTCTTAGACTTATTAAACTCTGATATCATAGGCCTGGAAGCTTTCACATGCATCTCAGTAATTCCTCATTAGGTTTACATAAATATTATCAACTTTGCAAATGAGGAAATGTGTTCACAGGACTGCCAAGAGGTGGGACTAGAATTTGAACCTAGATCTTAGATTCTAAAGTGAATGTACAGTCATGTACTGCATAATGTTTCAGTCAACAATGGATTACATATACAACGGTGGTCCATAAGATCATAATGGACCTGAAAATTCCTGTTGCCTATAGACCCTGTCCTGTTCCCTTGTGACATTATAACACAATGCATGACTCCCGTGTTTGTGGTGATGCTGGTATAAACAAACTCACTGTGCTGCCTGTTGGGTAAAAGTCTAGTATATAATTATGTACAGCACTTAATACTTGATAATAAATGGCTATGTTACTGGTTTATTTACTGTACTTTTTTATCATTATTTTAGAGTGTACTTCTACTTACTAAAAAAAAAAAAAGCTACCTGTAAAACTACTTCAGGCAGGTCCTTCAGGAGATGTTGCAGAAGAAGGTGTTGTTACCATAGATGATGGCTCTGTGTGTGTGTTATTGTCCCCAAAGACCTTTCAGTGGGATAAGATGTAGCGGGGAAGACAGAGATATTGATGATCCTGATTCTGTGTCAGCCTAGGCTCATGTGTGTCTTAGTTCATCTTCGTTTTTAACAAAAATACTTAAGAAGTTAAAGAAAAAAGTATGTGGAATAAGGATATAAAGAAAATATTTTTGTACAGCTATACATTTTTGTGTTTTAAGCTGTGTTATTACAAAAGAGTTAAAATGTTTATAAAGTAGAAAAGTTACAGTAGACTAAGGATAGTTTTTCATTGAAAAAATAAGATTTTAAAAATAAATTTCGTGTGACCTAAATGTATAGTGTGTACAGAATCTACAGTGATGTCTTTGACCTTAGCGTTCATGTATCACTTCACTCACTCATCACTTACTCAGGGCCAGTCCTGCAAGCTCCTTTCGTGGGAAGTGCCCTGTACTGGGTACCCTTTTAAAATCCTTTCTCCAGCCTGGGCAACTTGGCAAGACCTCGTCTCTACAATATCTCAAAAAATTAGCCGGGCATGGTAGTACATGCCTGTAGTTCCAGCTACTTGGAGGCTGAAGTAGAAGGATCACCTGAGCCCAGCAGGTTGAGGCTGCGGTGGCCGTGAGCTTGCCACTGCTCCAGCCTGAGCAATAGAGTGAGACTACAACTCAGACATAAATAAAAATTAAATCTTTTTAATGGTATTTTTACTGTGCCTTTTCTATATTTAGATACACGGATACTTAACCGTTGTGTTACAGTTGCCTACAGTGTTCAGTATTGATTTTTACCTGCCGTAGAGGTTTAAGCCTAGGAGCAGTGGCCGTACCATGCCACCTAGGTGAAGTGTAGTGGGCTATCCCACCTTGGTTTGTGTAAGTTCACCCCAGGATGTTCCCACAGTGGCAGAATTGCCCAACTACGCATTTCTCAGAGCGAATCCTTGTCGTTAATCAATTCATGGCTGTGTTTGCCATTCCATCTGGAGGTTGTTAACTTTGGCTACATATTAGAGTCATCTGGGGAGCTTTCAAAACGTACAGATGCCACAGAATCAAGTAAATGGTCTAGAGTGGGTCCCGCACACGGTTTTTAAAAGTGAGTCAGGTGATCCTGGTGAGCTAACGTTGAGAAAGGCTGTATTGTATGCTGCAAGCAGTGACCATTGGGACTACCTTCTGTTTGAAAGCTGCTGTTTGTCAGTGGGCAGTCACTAATAGTGTTTTCTCCTTTATGTTTTCTCACCAGAACCATCAAGGATTTGTGTTAGAATAAAGAGACAATCGCCTGCATAATACACATTACAAAGATTAGGTAAACATAATTGGGTAGCATTTTCTTTGTAGGTCTTTCACAAATTTTAATAGGTTTTTGTGATTATGAAGTGCCTTCTGAATGAAGTGAAAGTGAATATGATTGCTTGTTAAATTTGTTTCTAGCCCTCTGAGTGTAGGAAAGGGATAAACTAATTTAGACTAAAAGATTTTCTCAATTTACAGTAGTTTCTAAAAGTAATAAAGTAGATTATAGGTTATAAGTCTATAGATGACTCAAACAGGAATACATTTAGGTAATTAGTCCTGGTGTACTGTTGTGCTACAGCTCTTGTCTCTTTTTGACAAACGAACTACTTCACAAATTGTCTTTTGCATTAAGGGGAGGTAGGAATGTAATTGAAGATCATTCTTCCTTTTAAAAAATTGTAATATGAAGCATGGTGGCTCACATCTGTAATCCCAGACTTTAGGAGGCAGAGGTGAGAGAATTGCCTGTACCCATGGGTTCGAGATCAGCCTGGGCAGCATGACTAGACATTGTCTCTACAACAAATCACAAAATTAGCCAGGTATGGTAGCGCACGCTTATAGTTCCAACTACATGGAAGGCTAAGGTAGAAGGAGCTTCTGAACCCAGCAGGTCAAGTCTGCAGTGACTGTGAGTGTGCCACGGCACTCCAGCCTGAGCAACAAAGTGAGACTTCTATTAAAAAAAAAATTTTTTTTTTAAATTTTATTTTAAACAGCCCAAATTTTATTTTACAAAACAATGCCAGCTACTAGAAGATACTTAGGAAACCTTAGCTAAACCACATAAACACAAACCAGGCCTATATAAGTACAGGAAAATCTAAACGTGCTTTAGAACTAAAAAAAAAAAAAAAAAGTAAGTTGTATGTCCTGAGGGCATACCATTTAAAAAAATTTTAACATGAGCACATAAAATAACAGAATAATTTGGTTATTTTACCTCATGATATTTTAAAATTTTGGATCTTTTTTTTGTTGTTACCCACTTTAAAAGTAAATCTGAAATAAATTCGTAACTGAATCCCGACTACTTAAAAATAAAGGAGTTGGCCAGGCGCAGTGGCTCAAGCCTATAATCCCAGCACTTTGGGAGGCCGAGATAAGAGGATTGCCTGAGCCCACGAGTTTGAGAACAGCTTGAGCAACTTGGCAAGAACTCATCTCTACAATAAACCAAAAAATTAGCCGGGCGTGGTAGCACACTTCTGTAGTTCTGCCTACTTGTAAGACTGAGGTGGAAGGATCACCTGAGCCTAGCAGGTTGATGCTGGGGTGGCCATGAGCGTGCCACTGCCCTCCAGCCTGGGCAACGGAGTGAGACTCCAACTCAAAAAATAAATAAAAATAAAGGCAGTTACTGGGATTGACTCTTGGAATACATTCAAAGATGTTGTAACTTGCAGTTATGGTTTATTTGCTGCTGATACTGAAATTAAAATTTACAATCTGCTTTCACTTAGTCACGTTAGTTTTCTTGAAATTTCCAGCAGTAGTTTTTAACCACTTCCAAAGTTTTCATAGGTGACTAGTTATTACTGTCTGTTTATAGACTCATGCTGTAATAAGGTGTAACAATTGTGAGCCTCTCATCTTCCAGATTAACAAGAAACCTCTTTTCCACCATCATGCTTCTCTATTCTGATATTTTAAGACATGTTAGGAGAAGGATTGGGAGGGAATGATTATCCAGTCTTCAGGGAAGTCGAAGTGGAGCTTGGACTTGCCTGCTGAGACTGGAGGAGGCTCCTCCAGTCTAGGGGTTCTTGGACCACCATTCCTGTTCCCTCCACCGTTACATGGCATGGCTGGAGATGAGTGCAGGTGAAAATGATAGAAGGTAAATGGCAACTAAATTGAATTGAGCCGACAGAGTGAGAAGATAGAACCTTATATGGAGTTGAAAGGGTTGGAGTAAGCAATAAGGGACATGAGAGTGCTTGATGTTGTACGTGTTGCAGCTGGATTGTGTTTGAGCTTCCATTCTCCCCACCATGGCAAGCCAAGGTCACTCAGTTGCATAACTCCAGCAGGCCACATTCACATGGAATTGGACGTGAGTGGCGCAGACTCCCTGCCCCTGAGCCAGACTGAGCATTTCAGCAGTCCTGTGATGACGGGTTTTGGCAGGGCCTTTTTTCCCTACTGGTCCTGACACTTTTTACTTTGTAGAATCTCTAAGGGTCTTCTGTTGTTGAATCTAAAGCCTAAAGGATAATGATAACAGCAACACTTAAGTAGCAATTAGTTTGTATTGGGCACAGTAAGCATCTTGCTCAAACTCACACAGTTATTAAATGACAGAGCTGGGAAACAGACCCAGGCAGTATGGCTCCAGAGTGTCTGCCTTCTCACCACGCCGTGCTATGCTTGTGAGTCCTTGTTTTGGTTGTCACCGTTGCCTAACGTGGTCATTTATTTAATTATTTTGTCACTAACAAACATTCATTGAGTGTGTACTTTGTGCACTGAGCTTTCTTAGAGTCAAAGATAAGGAAGACAAAGTCCATGCCCTTGTGCAATTATGTTTCAGTTGCGGGAAAGAGACAGTACATAATTAAACAGGTAAATAGGGTAATTTGAAATAATAAGTGTTTAGAAGAAAATAGTGATGGTAAAGGGAGTGATTGGAGAGCATGGCTACTTTAGGATTATGACGGAGGTGACATTGTACTGAGACTTGAATGATGAGAAGGAAGCAGCTATGTAAAGAGATTTAAAAGGTAATGATTCCAGGCAGCTAAAACTGTGAGATGGGAATAAGCTTAGCATTTTCTAGGGGCAGAAAAGAAAAATCATGTGCCTTGGAGCTTAGTAAGAGAGCAAGGTAGAAATAGTAAGTTAGGCAGTGTGATCTCAGGAATGCAGGAGTGACAGTGGTCCGTGTGGGTGGTAGGGGCCGGGACGCATGCTTCTGGGGGAAGAGGGATTTTATTACTAGCATTATTTATGGTTGCCTACGTGCAGAGTTCAGGTAGGGAGCAGTCTGCCCCAGTTACAATAAGGGGTGCAGTAGGTTGCATTTTTTATTTAAAATGATTCTAGTTCTTAAAGTAATCATGTTGTTGAAGTGCATCAGAAAGCTTTATGGCCCATTAGAGAAATGTTTGAAAATGTGTCATTGATGATGTGATTTATTTTTAAAAGAACATTCTGGATGCTGTGTGGAGGGGGAATAAACGTGGAAGGACAGGAGCCAAGTAGGAGGCTGTTGAGGGTTCAAATGAAAAATGATGGTGACTCAGATGAGAGTGGTCAGTAGTGAACACACAGAGAGGGAATTGCGTTCCAAATACATATTGATTACTGGTCTTGGTGCCACTTATTTTGTAGAGCAGAGGAGTAAATGTCTTCTTTCAGTCTGTTCTTAGGGACAGTCTAGGTCAACATCAACCTGGGGTTCAGGTTTTTATTGCTCTTGTGATTCACTCAAACCACAGATTTCCCTAGGCACATTCTCCTGGCAAGATGTGTGTTGATATACAGGATCACAGATTTGCCTTCTCCAGGACTGGCCCCTTTCAGCCTTGATATAGGGGCCAGCTCACGGGTCCTGCCTACTTCTGTGTTCATGATGACTTTTGGGGGGCCTTGAAGTCTTTTCAAGGCTACTCTGCTTTGGTTAGGACCTCCCCGTCAGCTGCGTTGCAATAACTTGAACCCTCAAGCAGTGGAGCCCAAGTCCTTTCTGGTTCCTGTGTAAGCATGTGGGTGTAGTTATGCCGAGCAGCATCCAAGTCTTGACAGATTTGATGAGAGGAGAATGCTTGCTGCCCCTAGTTCAGCCCAAGTACCCTGTTCACATAGGATTTTCCCAATTTGACCTGACTCAGAAGACAAATGAGTTTGAAGATACAGCACCGATTTGCCACCTGCTTTTGGCATCCTACCAGTAATTATTGTTTGTTCTCTTTTTTCCCCTCCTGTTTAACGTATTATTTATGAAGAAATTAATTCAGCTGGGTCTATATTTGGCTATGTGTTCTTTTACATATCTTGAAAGCCTCTGGTGAAAACACTGCATAGATGACATGGCCACTTGTAGTACTGATTTGAATAGTACTGTTGATAGGTGGAACATTTTGTGAAGAGTGATTTCCCTTCAGGAGTGACTGTCAGCCATTTGATTTTCTCTTCAAAGAAAGGCTGAGAATCTGTCTTATATGCACTGTCACCATCTGACATTTACTTGGAGTGCTACAACACTGTTCTCTTTGGCATCACAGTTGTTATGAACTGACAGGGGATGAGTGCACGTGGAGATCACTCTTTACTTTCTAGGTGGATGGTCACAGCCAGCCTGAGTCATGATCCCTGTGGTCTCCTTGCATGTCCTCCATGTCACCTGTGGGGGATAGTTGGCATTTTTTTTTTAGTTGGAGTTTCACTGTCACCCAGGCTGGAGAGCAGTGACATGCTCACGGCCACCATAGCGTCGACTTGCTGGGCTTCAGGCGATCCTTCCACCTAAGCCTTCCAAATAGCCCAGCGATACTATGCCCAGCCAATTTTTAAATTTATTGTAGCGATGAGGTCTCGCCAAGTTGCTCAGGCTGGTCTCAAATCCTGGACTCAGACAGTCCTCTCACCTTTGGCCTCCCAAATTGCTGGGATTATAGGTGTGAGCCACCACACCCAGCCTAGACATGTTATTTATGGCATAAGAGTATTAAAAATTATTTTGCCTTGAGTTCTTATCTTCTGTAAAGCTTAAGTGGAAAAATAGATACATTTCCTTTAAAGTTGCCACTTTTCCTGCTATTTTTCCATTTGAGGAACAAAGAATACAGCTTGCTGTAAGCAGCTTGATGTATTATGCATCTTAGCGAGATCTGAAATTTAAAAAAATTTTTGACCGGTCTTAGTGGCTCACGCCTATAATCCCAGCACTTTGGGAGGCCAAGGTGAGAGGATTGCCTCAGCCCATGGGTTTGAGACCAGCCTGGGCAACTTGCCAAGACTTCATCTCTTAAATAAACCAACAAACAAACAAATAAATAAATAAATAAAAATTAACTGAGCATGGTTACACATGCCTGTGGTTCCAGCTACTTGAAAGACTGGGGCAGAAGGATCAATCACCTGAGCCCAGCAGGCCGAGGCCATGGTGGCTGAGTGTGCCACTTGCACTCCAGCCTGGGCGATAGAGTAAGACTCCAACTCAAGAAACAAACCAAAAAAAACCATTTTTTCCAGATGTCTTTAAAAATTCCAAGACCCACTGTAAAAGCTTAATTCAGCAGAGAGTGAGAAAAAATTGGTAGCCACCAGGATTTTGAGGAATTCTTTTTAAAATTTCTTTTTAAAAAACTGATGGGATGTTTCTGTGAAACAGACGGTTTTATTTGGCAGCTGTCTTAAGCAAATGTTAAGTTTTCGAAAAAGAAGCCAACTTGCCAGCCGTGTTGCTAACAACTCTGGCAAGAAGTCTGTATGTTACCTTCCTTTCTCCCAGTGTGAATAAGCTAATAAGTGACTGCTCATTCTTTAGTTTTATTTTAGTGTTAGAACCTAACAGACTTGGATGTCATTGAAGTTGTTATACGTTTATCTACAATTGTAGTTTAAAAAATGAACAACCAAAGACCATTATGCTTTTGTTACTTGTACTGTTCTTGATGACTGATAAAACAGATAACTTATTTGATGACTCAATTATAACTAATAGCATAGCTCCAATATTTACACTGTTTCTCAGAATCAGGTCAGTGTCTTCTTGGTTCATTGATGCTTAGGAAGATAGTAAAACATCCTTCCTTCAATTTCATTTTAATGACTGACTGGAATGTAGGAGGTACTGATATTACAGAATGCTACGTGTGAAAGACATTTGGTTATCATTCAATCTCAGCACTGATTTTCTTTTACTTTCCTTTATTTGTATCTTTCTTGTTAATAACTTTGACTTATAAGAGTTAGTTTATTCTTAGAGTGTTTTTAGTTATTCCTGTGAATTTACCTTTTTAATAAGAATGTAGCATTTTTATAAGAAAATTTTAAATGAATATTAATTAATCAGATCTTCTATTTTATCTTTCTTCTGTTTAAACATAGTTGTATCTGTCTGGGTCCAGTCAGGAGATAGAAACCACACAGTGGGTTAAACAGGGTAAGTTTTATATAAGAAACTATTAAACTCTGATAAAAGGATGACTCTAAGATACAAGAAAACTGTGTACTGGGAGTGCCAAAAATATGTATACACATTTTAAGGACCATTAAGAGATGTTTGCCATAATCAGAAGTGTCTGGATGTTGATGGTTATCACTTTGAGCACCTCTTGTAATTACAGAAGACAAATGTGACATATTCATCTTATTGAGTATTACAATTTTAATACAGTGTGTTCCTTTCTTAAAATGTGTATGCATTTTTTTGGCACCCTCTGTATGGTACCCTAGGGCTGGGGAACAAAGCCAAGCTTGTCAGGAGCCCCTTCCTGCAAGCATGGGGTTCATATCTCATTGAAGAAAGTATATTCAGCTCACTCACTCAGTAGAAAAGTTCACTGTTTTGCCAGGTCAGAGTTGGTCTGTAGTGCTTGGGCAGTCAGGACAATCTGGAGTGCAGGTGATCAGTGACAGTTGGTATGGGTATGCAGATGCAGCAGTGACCGTGTCGGAAACCACAGACAAGCAGCCCACACGGGCCCCCAGAGGAACTGAGGTGGTGATAAGGGCAACAATGGCCTTTGGTTTGCCTGTGCAGCCAGGGAGGCCTTCTGTGTGGGTTGAGAGGGCAGGTCACCACCGGGCCGAAGCTATAAGGCTACTGAGAGATTGTGCATCTGGGCGTGTAGCTGCAGTGAGCACCCTATCCCCATGCACTGCTCTCCCACACAGCAGTTGAAATTGCTGAAGGGCTCTTTGTCCTGCAGTCTCTCTTCAGCACTCTCTGCAGAGAAATCTTAATGCGGTTGACAAAGGAGAGATGCTTAAAGGGTTTGTGTCCATATGGTAACGCATATATTGAGGGGTGAGTTTGGGGCTGAGAGTCATTAAGTTGATAGCTATGCAATAATTTTTCTTTTTCCAGTTACTTTTATGAAAAGTTCCCTGTGTAGTGTTCTATTATATTCTTTCTTGGACTGGAGCACGTGTTAAGCTTGCATCATGCTAGTGCTTGGCATTGAATAATGAGGCAGTGAGTCAATTTTAAGTGTGTGTGAAGCATCATTGTATTTGGCTGTCACATTCTTACTTGACACTTGAAGGTAGAAAGATACTTTTTTAAAGCATTGAAGGAATAATTTCTTCATAGTTGAAAGGACAATGTCCAAGTTGCTACTCTTGGCATTATTGCAAAGTTTTGTGGCGGCCACTGTTGAAACAGTTGTAGACTTTGAATTAGAAGACCGAGATTCTGGTCTTGGTTCTTTTTTTTTTTTCCCCAGAGTCTCACTCTATGTCCCAGGCTGGAGTACAGTGGCACACTCACAGCCACCACAGCCTCGACCTGCTGGGCTTAGGTGATCCTTCCACCTCAGCCTTCTAAGCAGCTGGAAGCACAGGTGTGTGCCACCAAGCCCAGCTAATTTTTTGACTTATTGTCGAGATGAGGTCTCACCATGTTTCCCAGACTGGTCTCGAACCCGTGGGCTCAGGTAGTCCTCTCACTTCCGCCTTGTTCTTGGTTCTTAACTAAACATGTGACAATCTGGGCCTCAGAGATCATCTGTGAATCGTACTGGGTTCAAAATTCCCTACCCCACAGATTGGAATTGATAAGGGTAGGTAAGGCCTAAAGTCTGTCACAGTTTTCTAGGACAAGTATAGGAAGAAGCAACTAAATTTTTAAAAATATGGTTATGATGGTTTAAGCAGAATGGGGAGATAGTAGATAGTACTGAGACAAGTCTAGTAGTAGAGGATGTGCTTTTAATAGCAAGCTGAACTAAAATTCTGGGTCTACTTACCTGCTTTACAGAGATTTGATTTTGATGAAAAATTCTGAGTATAATAACTTTTTTATTATAAGGTAGAATTATGATTGGGTTAAAAAGGACTTGCATAAAAAATAGTGTACAGAATGAGAGGAAATATTTGTAAATCACATCAAGGAATTATATCCAGATACTTAAAGAACTCTTACGACTCAACAGTAAAAAGACAACCCAGTTTTAAATTTGATAGACATTTGTCCAAAGAAGATGTACAAATGGCCAGTAAGCACATGAGATGTTCAGCATAATGAGTCATTAGGGGAATGCAAATCAAAACCATGGTGGGATACCACTCCATGCCTGCTAGAATGATTGTAATTAAAGAGACCAACAGTAGCAGCTGTCGGCAAGGATGTGGACAAATTGGAACCCTGCACAATGCTGGTGGAAATGGAAAGTAGTATAGTCGCTTTGGAAAACAGTTGGGCAGTTTCTCACAGCATAGTTACCAAATATCAGTTAAACAGTTACAGTTACCTTATGACCCTGCAATTCCACTCCTAGGTATATATCCCAACAGAATTGAAACATATCCACACAAAAATCTGTACACAATGTTCAGAGTAGCATTGTTCCTAATAGTCAAAAAGTAGAAACAGCTTAAATGTCTGTCAGCTTATGGGTAACCAAAATCTGATAACTCCATGTGACGGAATGTTATTCAGCCATAAAAACAAATGAAGTTCTAATATATACTACAAGGTGAATGAACCTTGAAATTATTGTGCCAAATGAAAAAAAATGCAAAGGATGACCTATTGTATGATTCTATTTATATGAAATGTCCAGAATCAGCAAACCATAGCAATAGAAAGTACGTTAGTGATTTCCAAGGCATAAGGAAGGGGTGAATGGGAGTGATGGATAGTAGTTACAGGTTTCTCTTTGGGATGATGAAAATGTTTTGAACTCTGAATATACTAAAAACCACTGAATTGTATACTTTAAAAGGGCATATTTTATAATATGCAAATTATGTCACAATAAAGTTGGGTTTTTTAATTGAACCTGAAAAATTTAAAACGGAGTCTAATGAGTCTAAGATGAAGCTGCAATGAACAGTTCATAAATGTCAGTTCCATATTTCTTTCAAAGTCTTTCCTATAATTTTGTCTTTTTGGTGTTTAATGTTTACTTTACTCAATGTTTTGAATTTGTTCCGGTTGATGTTTTAGGTTACTTGAAGCTGTACTTTATAGTTTATTTTTGTTGTTGTTTTTTGTTGGTTTGTTTTTGTTTTTGTTTGGGTTTTTTTGAGTTGGGAGTCTCACTCTGTCGCCCAGACTGGAGTGCAGTGGCTGCTCCCAGCCACTGCAGCCTCGACCTGCTGGGCTCCGGTGAGCCTTCCACCTCAACCTTCCGAGTAGCCGGAATTACAGGCGCGTGCTACCACGCCTGGCTAATTTTTTGATTTATTGTAGAGATGCGGTCTCGCCTGCCCAGGCGGGTCTCGAACCCGCGGGCTTAAGCAATCCACTCATCTCAGCCTCCCAAATGCGCAGGATTACAGGCTGAGCCACCGAGCCCGGCTTATAGTTTAGCAGTAGGGATAGGACCAGGAGAGTTAAGACATCTGTTCCCTACCTGGTGTTTCTTGTCTTAGTAATACAATTAGCCATATATCTGTTTAGGGTTGTTCTTATGAGAAGAAATGCCTATGTGAATATCTAGAAAGAGGAAGCAATAATATAGAAAAAATAATTTTATATCTTAATTTATGGTTAGTTATGGAAAGATAAGTTTCAGAAAAAATAATATGAGGAGGAACCTAAAAAACCCAGAATTTATTTATAAAAACTTGTGTTCTTACATTTTTAAACTTCAGTAATCTTCCAAGTACTCTCCATTTGATGTAATATACCTATTAAGATGCTTTTCCACTGCTCAGAATAGTTTTGAACATGTTAATTTTGATGCCTTTTAGTGTTTCTAACATTTTTTGTTTCACCTTTTCCGCATTGGCAAAATATTTCCCTTTAAGGACTTGTTTCATTTGAGGAAACAAAAAAAAGTTGCTTGGGGTGAGATCAGCTGAGTAGAGATGGTGGGACACAGGGGTCATGTCATCTTTTGGTGAAAAAATGCTGACCACTCAGCACATTGTGGGCAAGTCTATTCATGAATCACCCATCATGAAATGCGCAAACGCGCTGAAATAATAGCCAAAAAAAAAAAATTCACTGAAGCCAAATGAAGCCTCTCACAACAATGCTAGCTGGTTCCTAGAACACTTACCTTGTGTGAGGAGCTTGTACTGCAAAGGGCCTGCCCTCCAAAAGATAATTCTGGTTTTATGGGGACCCTCCTTTGTATATAAATATTGTCCTTTCAGAAACATCTTGGAGGATGTTTAAAACTTCATCTCTTAATGTCAGATGTTCCATTATAGTATTGTTCATTTTTAATAACATAATTTTTATTATTACAGACAGATTTGACCAGTTTTGGGCCATCAATCGGAAACTCATGGAATATCCTGCAGAAGAAAATGGATTTCGTTATATTCCCTTTAGAATATATCAGGTAGGAAATAACATTTTTAAAAACATCCATTTGTGAAAGCTTCAGGCATCTTACTTCTTGAAACACTCTAATCCAAAATGCTTAAGTTTGCATAGTTACTGAATAGCATTTATTAGGGTTTTCAGGTTTGTATCTTTCAGTGGTAAACAAGTCAGAGACTGAATTGAAATATTTGACTCATATAGAGATGATAGTCATTATTTGTAGATTTCATGTTGGCAGATTAACCTGCTTGCTACAATTTATTTGTAGCCCAAAGTTGATACCATCAGAGTGGTTATTCACTTTTCACCAGCTGAGATTGAGCAACATGACGCTTTGCCTTCTTATTTCAGCGATCATTCTGTAAACAAGAGGTCTTTTCACAGTCTTTTAGTGCCAGGTTTTTCACATTCTTGTGCTTTTTGTTGGAGATTTTGCTGTTTAAAATGGTTCGCAAATGTAGTGCTGAAGTGCTTTTTCAAACAGAAGCATATAAAACGAGGTCATGTATTGATCAGTTGATGAACACATTGTGACCAAGGCTCATGGTAACATAACGCTCTACTTGCCCTAGGAGCAGTGGTTCAGTGTTTGCTAATTCAGTGTGTGTGGTAACTTCATATGATAACTACTGCATATAATAAGAATTGACTATATCTGCTTGTTTTAGATGGTGAGTCCTCACTGTTGTACAGCAAAGTAGACTGTAGATATTCAAGTCTGTCTGTACATGTTTGACATTTAGCAAATATTAAATATCTTTTGATGAATGATATTCCAGGAAGCAAGTTACCTACTATCATGAAAAAAGCATTTAAGAGCCGGAGTTGGAAACAGTTTCACAGGCACAGACTCTAATCTAGTAGGACTACCATTCACGCTCAGAGAGGTTTTGTTAGAACTTCTTTTGTAGCCATTTTCAGTATCCTACAGTCTTTATGAGTAATTACTTTTATAAGTTATTTTAAAATCTTTTATAGAGCTGTTGCATAACTGTGTGTTCAAAGAGGAAAACAGCAACTGAAAATAAGCAAATAAAAATCTTGCCGGGCTCGGTGGCTCAGCCTGTAATCCCGCGCCTTTGGGAGGCTGAGGTGAGTGGATTGC
>NW_007253372.1:2909127-2922276 GCF_000164805.1 Carlito syrichta | reverse complement strand
AGACCCGCTGGGCAGCGAGACTCATCTCTACATAAATAAAAAAAATCAGCCGGGCGTGGTAGCGTATGCCTGTAATTCCGGCTACTCAGAAGGCTGAGGCGGAAGGATTGCCGGAGCCCAGCAGGTTGAGGCTGCAGTGGCTGGGAGCGGCCACTGCTCCAGTCTGAGCGACAGAGTGAGACTCCAACTCAAAAAAAAAAAGAAAATCTTAATATATTGGAAGAAAGAAAAGTGTTCCTGATTTAGTGTTGTAGGTATAATTTTCAAGTGGTTTATATTTTTCATGAAGGTAGGTTATTGTTATGTTCATACTGTGTTCAGGGTCTAGAAAAGTGCTCGACATGTGAATTGTTCATTAAATCAATTATTAATTTTATTTTCATTACATTTTGTTGTACCATCAGCTCCATAATAATATACCGTAAGGCATTAGCACAGCCTATCAAGAATATCATACTTGTGGAGTTTAGGTAAATAAAATATACCGCAAATTCTGACGACATTTGAAAAAGAAGAGTTCTATAACTGTTTTGAGGTTTATACCTTCCAACACTTATTTGGGTTAAGTTCTGGGATATATACTTTACTATAGATTATTATAAATACTGTAAGCCCATATAGGGAAAGTGTATTGTGCTTAATGCAGGGATTATTATTGTCAGAATAATAGTGCAGGTATATAGAGGAAAAGTTTTCCTTTTTTGAATTTATCATCCTGTTTTAGGGGAAATTGTCAGATTAATCTATACCTCTTACCATGGTCTTATAGTACAGAAGGATTCAGAGAGAGGAAAGGTGGGAAAGAGGAAGGAGTGTGTGTGTGTGAGAGAAAGCATGTTTTGATGAAGTCTATAATTAGATAGAAAAGGGAAGGTAAGAATTCTCAAAATGTGCTTGACAGGACTCGGCTGCCAGATGGGGAACTCTAAGGGCAGAGTCCCCTGCTTGATCTTTCCTGTGTCAGGCTGCTGGGCCATTCCTCAGACAGAAAGTGACCCAAGAGCCTGACTATGCTGTTGGTTCTCATTTGACTTTTTGCTTTATCTTCTTTCCATTTTGATTCTTGTTTGAATTCGATTAAAACTTTAGAAGACTATCTAGAAGTGAATATAAAAATTTAAGAGTCCTAGTTTTTGTTATTTGTAATTTCCTGGCTTTTCCCATTTCCCTGTTTTTTATTTTAAAATCTTCATGCCTGGACCAAAGGAAGAAGGAGCTTCACTTTCTGTTTTCCTCATTGTATGAACTAGTGGTAACTTCAGATTTCTGTTGCTGACTTCTTTATATCTAGTTAGTTTGTGTGGTTGTGATACTCTGTTTATTAAGTGTAGTTTTTATTTATGCAGCATTTTGGTTAGTTAATATCTTTCATTTCTTTGTCTTCTTTTTTTTTTGAGTCAGCGTCTCATTCTGTCTGTCACCCAGGCTAGAGTGCGGTGGCGCAGTCATGACCACCACAGTCGCAACCTCCTGGGCTTAGGCGATCTTTCCACCTGAGCCTCTCGAATAGCTGGGACTACAGATATAAACCACCACACTTGGCTAATTTTTTTATTTATTGTAGAGATGAGGTCTTGCCATGTTGCCCAGATCGGTCTCAGGCTCCTGGGCTCAGGCTGTCTTCTTGCCTCAACCTCGCAAGATGCTGGGATTACAGGTGTGAGCCACCACACCTGGCCACCTTTTATTTCTTTAACATACTAGATATAAACCTCTGTATTGTTTGAAACCTTACATTTTGAAGTGCATTTAAAGAAAACCTGAGGATTCAAGTTTACTAGTAGATAAATGAAGGGCACAATTTATACTAAAGCATTTACTTTACTTTGCAGAATTTTAATAGAATTTTAATAGAATTTCTGTATAACAAGGGAGAGAGGTGGGGGAACCCAGCATGCTTAAATGAGGCCCATTTTATCTTGTTGAAGCCTCAAAACTATCTTAGGATGTAGAAATCATCTGGTTTTACATATGAGGAAACTGAAGGCCTGGGATTTTGAGTCACCTGCTCAGGATCACACAAATGAAAACAGAAGACTAGATTGCAGACCTAGGTCTGATTTATGAACAAAGTATGATTTTTGTTTATAAAAATGAAGTTTGCAGAATTTTCAAAACATAATTATCATAAAGAGTGAAGTCCATTTTGAGCAAGTAAGTTGTTCAAGACTGACTCTTGGAAGAGTGTTGTCTGGCTGTTTGTGTTGTCATGGACTCAAAATGATAATCAATCAACTGGGTTTTAGTGGTAAAAGTTAAACTGAGCTGAAAGCCATCCAGAGATGTCACAGACCAACATGTGTCACTTCTGTCATTTACATAACAGTTTAGTTTGGTATGTGAGTTTCAAGTTTGTGTTCCTGAGATCCAGGTGCAACCAATATTCTAGAGATGAGGTTCATGGCAGGAAGTATTTGAGAAATGTGACAGAAAGTTATTTAGAATAGCATACATAAACAGATGGTGACTAATAAAGATATTTGTCAAAAAGATTTGTAAAGTGACCACGAAGTCCTCAGGCATTGGTATTTATGTTGTAGAATGAAAAGTAGGGACATCGTTTCTGTTTTTCAAGAAGTACTGGAGTCCTGTTGTCCTGCCTTTATAACTTTGGGTAAGAAAAATGTATCACTTTCATTCATTCATTCATTCATCAAGTTCATGTACTTAGATATTTGCCTGCCATGCTTTGTGCTATGCTCAGGGAATACAAGTGATAATCAATATTACACATCTCACCCCTTAGAGAGCTTATAGTCTGAAGGTTGAAAGAAACTTATCGACTAAATACACAAACAGATATAAAATTGGAACTGTGATTGCTGTGAAGAAGAGGCATATAGTGCAATAAAAGTCTAACACCCCTAGGGGGAATTTGCCCTAGTCTGAGAGGAGAGAAGGCTGCCTTGAGGAAGTGTTGCATCCTCAGAGATCAGACAGGTGAGTGGACTGTGACAGGCCGAGAGTCATGATGAAGAGCTTCGTAGGCAAAGAGGGTATGGTGAGTATTAGGGTAGCCTGTTTGTCCTGAGCACAGAGAGTTGGGGAGAATAAGGCTGCAGAGGTAAGGGTTGGACTATATTAAGGAGTTGTCTCTTCAACCTGTAAAGAATGGGAAATCCTAAGGGACTATTAATAATCTGAGTATCCATTCATATTTAATCAGCAAAGATTGTTTAGTCACCTACTCTGTCCTACTTGTTATTCTTGAGGTTGTACATAAATTTAGATAATCTTGTTAGGCGCAATCTAGCAATGTTATTTTTAAATACAAACATGAAGCTTGTAGGCAATACTTGTTTGCTAATAAAGTAAAAATGTTTCCTACTTGTCTTTGGAAGAAGTTGTTCATCTGTTATGTAATAGTAAAATAAAGTAAATTTTGGACTTAATTTTGTTCTCTTTCAGAATCCCCAGAACTCTGCTTCCTTTCCCATTTATTATTTCAGTGTAAAATTGTTCATTTATGTCACTAAAGCTTCATTAATATTTTAATTCTATTGGGAGATTTATTAGCCATTTTACTTAAGTAAATCTGTTTAAATTCTATTGTAATGTGCTAAAATTATTTAAGAATCTAGATACTTAGGAGTGTTGGAGGAGAGAGTACATTTCTTTTTTGGAGTTGGAGTCTCACTGTGTCACCCAAACTGGAGTGCTGTAGCATGCTCACAGCTACCCTAGCATCGACCTGCTGGGCTCCTATGATCCTTCCACCTCAGTCTTTCAGGTAACCGGAACTACAGGCACGCATTACCAGTCTGGCTACTTTTTTTTTTAATTTGTGTAGAGATGAGGTCTTGCCAGTTTGCTCGGGCTGGTCTCAAACCTGCGGGCTCAGGCAAACCCCTCGCCTTAGCCTCCCAAAGGGCTGGGATTAGCCACCTTTTGGGAGCCCAGCCAAGAATACATATTTAAAAATGGAAACTGGGATATCAGGAATTAACTTGACACTTCGTAAACTGAATTTTTAGATTCTGTTTTATTTCCAGAAATATTGATGTATAAAATTAAAAAATCGAGGACAACAGAAATGTGTGACAAATTATGGCCCTGTGTGTTAACTTTCTTTCCCCTCCAGGGTTGTGACAGTGTTGGTAAGGAATTGTCATTCTACTCTTGTCACTGTTTTCGATTTTAGTAGATGTCTCATAATAACATCTAACAGAAAAGCCAGAGACCAAGAAGAGGGATTTCTTGGTTTGGAAACTGAATATTGTTGGTTTAAATTTAGTTTTTCAGTCATTTCCAAAAGACACACTGTGTAATTTGTAATACATTTTGAACTGTACAAGAATAGATATCTTTAGCAGGATAGAATGCAAGTATTCTCTATTCCACAGCTGAACATATGGTGTTTAATATTTTGTTGTTATTTATAATACCTTTCCTTAAAATTGTTTTAAAAATTTAATCATGGTAAATTGCACATAACAAAATTTATCATCATAACTATTTTTCGGTATACGGTTCAGTAGTGTTAATACATTCATTCACATTATTGTACATTCATTCTCCAAAACTCTTTTTATCTTGTAAAACTGAAACTCTGCACTCATTAAACAGCAGCTCCTGTTTTTCCCCATTCTGCTTTCTCTCTCTATGAGTTTAACCTCTCTAGGACTCATATACTGTCTTTTTTGTGGACTAATTTCACTTAGCATAATGTCCTCATTGTTCATCTATGAGGGACAGTCCCCTCCCCCCAATAAAAGCCCATGATTAATTTTTGGAGGATGGGCCCCTTGTAGTACAGGCTTATCCCGCTAGGTAAGTTTTCTAGGAACTCCCCGGCATTAGTATTCTAGCTAGCATTGTTGTGAGAGACTGTGTTTGGCTTCAGTGAATATTTTTTTGAGAATCATTCAGCGTGTTTGCCTATTCATGATGGGTGATTTACATGAACAACCTGCCCACACTGCACCGAGTGTTCAGCAGTTTGGGACTGAAAGCTGCAGGACCCCCATGCCCACCCTCTCTGTTCGCCCAACCTCACCATGAGTGTCCTTATTTTTGCTTCCCTGGATGAAAACAGTCTTCAAAGGGAAACGTTTTGCCGATGTGGAAGAGGTGAAACAAAAAACAGCAGAAGCACGAAAATGCATCAAAATTGACAGCTTTAAAAACTGTTTTGAGTAGTGGAAGCAGCATCTCGATAGGCATATTACATCAAAGGGAGAGTCCTTTGAAGGTGACTGAAGTTTAAACATGTAAGAATAAATACACATTATTTTATAAATAAATCCTGGGTTTTGGGGATCACCCTCGTATGTTGTATCACGTGTCTGAATTTCCTTTTTTAAGGGCTCAATCCTATTCTGCAGTGGTTATAGACCACATTTTGCTTATCCCATTCCTCTACTTGAGCTGCTTCCAACCTTTAACTGTGAAAATAATGCTACCGTGAACGTGGATGTATTAACCAGCAATTTCCAGAAAAAACAGACCCAGCTGTGTGCATGTGCAGCTACATGTACACACACACACACACACACACACGAGAGAGATTTATGTTAAGGAATTGACACAAAAGTGTAGAGGCTTGGTGAGTCCAGGATCTGATGGGGCAGACTGGAGATAAAGGAAGAGTTGCAATAGATTCCAAAAGCCAATCTGTTGGCTGAACTTTTCTTGCTCAAAGCGGTCGATCATTGGTCTATAAGGCCTTCAGCTGATGAGATGAGGCTCACCTACATAATGGAGGATAATCTGCTTTATCAAAACCCACTGGTGTAAATGTTCATCTCATCTAAAAAACACCTACATCTTGAAAAATATTTTTCCGGTACTGTAGCCCAGCCAAGGTGACACATAAGTTAACCATCACAGTAGGTGTACGAATATTCAAGTCTCTCCTTTGAGCTCTTTTGGGTATTTGATCACAAGTGGAATTTCTGGATCATATGATTATTTTTTTGAGGAATGATTATGCTCTTTTCCATAGTAACTGCACCACTGTACATTCCCACCAACAGGGCACAGCAGTTTCACTTTTTCCACATCTTCACCAATACTTGTTATTATTTATATGTTTGTTTATTAGCCATTCTCATGGATGTGGGATGTAATCACTAATAAATAGTGATGTTGAGCATCTTTTCATATGCTCAATGTATATTTCCTTTAGAGAAATGTTATTCAAGTCCTTTGCCCATTTTTGAATGAGGTTTGGATTTTTGTTGTTGTTGCTCAATTGTATGACTTAATTTATTCTTTTTAATGGCTGCCCTGTATTCAATCTATGGGTGCATTGTAATATTTTCATTATTCCCTGTTGAGTTTTTTGTTTGTTTCTAATTTTTGCCATAGCAATGCTGCAGTAAACAGCATTATATGTGTATTATTTTAGGTACAGAGTAGATACTCAAGAATTGGATTTTGGGTCAAAACGTAGAGATTTTTTTTAAATTGCCAAGTTACTTTTTAAAAATGTATCCATGTAAATTTAAGTCAGCCAACATACTAAGAGCATCCTTCTTCCGTGATGCCTGTACCAGCAACTGAACATTATAATTCTGACTTTCAGGGGTATTGTAGGTACAAAGAGATGTATCGTTTTTACTTCAATTAATGTTTCTCTCATGCTTAGAAAGTTTTTAAATCTGTTTACTTTTATTGGCAATTTGGTTTTGTTTTCCTGTAAATCGCCTTGTATTTTGTCTTGCTCATTTTTCCTCTGTGTTAGCTCTTTATGTTATAAAGGATTAGTTTTTATAGTATTAACCTTTTTTGTTAAACACATTGCAAAAAAATTAAAACCACCTTTTGTCTTGATTTTTATGTCTTTATATAAGAAAAAAAATTTTTTTTTCTTTTTTTGAGTCAGAGTCTCACTCAGTTGCCCAGACTGGAGTGCAGTAGCATACTCATAGCCACCGCAACCTTGATCTGCTGGGCTCAAGTGATCCTTCCACCTCAACCTTCCAAGTAGCTAGAATTACAGGCATGCACCACCACGCCCGGCTAATTTTTTGATTTATTGTAGAGATGAGGTCTTGCCAAGTTGCCCAGGCTAGTCTCAAACCCGTGGGCTCAGGCAATCTTCTCACCTTGGCCTCCCAAATTGCTGGGATTATAGGCATGAGCCACTGCAACCAGCCAAATTTTAAATCTTTGTATTATTATTTATTATTATATTTAAATCTTCAAATATATCCTTTTTCTTAGTAGTGTGTGCATTTCTTTCTTTGTTAAGAAGGCCCCTCCCCACCATATATTATGTCATATGGGGTTCTAGCTTTGTTTTCTTCCAGATGACAGCAGATCACTTGTTATATAAACTAAGGGATGGCATACTTTTTCTTTAAAGGGCCAGAGAATAGATATTTTCAGCTCTGTAGACAAGGGCTGCAACAGCATGACTCTGTAGCATGAAAGTATCCATAGACAATTTGCAAATGATAGGCATGGCTATGTTCTAGTAAAACTTTATTTACAAAAACAGGTGGAAAGGCACAGTTTGGCTTGTAGGCCATACTTGGTTAATTCCTGATATAAATGATCTTTTTTCCACCCAATGCATATACCACCTCTGCTTTTTATTATAGTAGTTTGATTACTGGAATTTGTTTCTGAATTCTTTATTCTATTTATCAATGTATTTATTTATTTATTCTATTTATCAATGTATTTATTTATTCTTCTGCCAGAATTATTTTTATTTTAGTGATTCATTACCTGCTGGAGCAATTCATTCCTTTCTCTCTTTTCAGACTTTTCATGGTGATTCTCAGTCATTAATTCTTCCATATAACTTTTAAAAATAATTTTATTGAATTGCCCATAGTGTCCTGTTTGATTACATATTAGTGGAAGTACATTAAATATCTATTTTAATTTTGATATAATTCACCTTTATTTATGTATTTATTTTTATATTTTAGTTGGAGTCTCTGTTGGCCAGGCTGGAGTGCAGTGGCATGCTCACAGACACCACAGCCTTGACCCGCAGGACCCAGGCAACCCTTCCACCTCAACCTTCCAAGTAGCTGGAAATACAGGCTTGCACCACCACATCTGCCTAATTTTTTTTGTTTTATTGTAGAGATGAGGTCTCGCCAAGTTGCCCAGGCCGGTCTTGAACCTGTGGGCTCAGACAGTCCTCTCACTTGGGCCTTCCAAAGTGCTGGGATTATAGGCATGAGCCACTGCACTCAGCTAATTCACCTTATGTTATGAAGTCTTTCCAGACAAAAACATGAGTCTTACTATTTATATTTTGCTTTATGTTTTGCATAGATTTTAAGGTTTTCTTAAAGTAGGCCCTGTGCTTTTTTCAAAAAAAAATTATTTCTAGATGTTTTGTAGATTTTTGTTTTTATTTGGATTTGCATTTATTTGTGGTATGAGCAAAACAAAAACAAAAAGCCTCATCCTACTGTTTTTAAGAGCTGTGTCTTCTTCTTGCTTTGCCAGTATACTGTATTGCTAGTATAGCATTATCAAAACTATATTGAATAATGATGATCCTAGTTGACTTTTCTCTTGGGCTTCCAGTATTAATTGGTGGTTTTAATGTTTCATCATTTAGAATGATTGGGTAGTCTTTATCAATTGAAAGTGATTTCCTTCTGGAGTTTTTAATTAGAAATGATGTTAGTTATATGCCAGCTTGAAGTTACTATTTTTTTTCCATGGAAACATACAAAATACTGTTATTTATTAGGAAAATGAAAATTAATAGCGCAGTGAGTTAAAAAATAGATTAAAAGACTGGGCATGCAGAGTGCTGAAGAGGCCATGGTGTTAAGTGGAAGCCTCGTTAT
Organism: Carlito syrichta; assembly: GCF_000164805.1. Taxonomy (NCBI): domain Eukaryota; kingdom Metazoa; phylum Chordata; class Mammalia; order Primates; family Tarsiidae; genus Carlito; species Carlito syrichta. Next base: position 2,913,511 of record NW_007253372.1, on the reverse strand, counting down.
TTGCAGGAGCGTAAAATAGTACAGACTACTTGAGACAAGAGTTTGCCAATTTATTACAAAATTAAATAAATAATTTCTGATCCAGCAGATCCAACAGCTTCGCTCAAGAAAAATGAACGTATATGGCCACAAAAATACTTGTGCACAAGTGTTCATAGCAGCAGGTAAATACATAAACAAAATTGTATTCTATTCATATAATAGAATACTGTTCAGGATTAAGGGAATGATACATACAACAACATAGCTCTCACAGAACATTATTATGTTGAGTGAAAAGAGCCAAGCACAAAAGAGAATATACTCTGTGATTCTATTTTTATGACAAAAAAGTAATTATCCTGGGGCCCAGGTCTGGGCCAGGTGGGGTGGGTGGAGTAGAGATTGACCAGCCCAGTAAGGGGCAAGAAGAAACTAGGGGGTGATGGAAATGTCCTATATCTTGTTGGGGCAATGGTCTTGGAACTCTAACACTTTGTTACAATGTGAACTGTGTACTTAAAGTGTATTTATTTTATGGTATGTAATTTGTACCTCAATAAAACTATTTTCTAAAATCAAGTAATCAATTAGGTTACAAATGGGGAGAAAGTCCTGGGAGTTTCTTGTGGGATAATTGTACCCAAATTATAAATTAAGTGGCTTAAGCACTTCTTGTTAGGCTAGGTTCTTGTGGCATGCTTAGTTCTAAATTGTTTTATTTTGTAAAAATTGTTTTTATTTGTTTTATTTTTTTTTTCCTTCAATGTTCTTTACAACTCTGTGCTACTTGGTTTAAGTTGATTCCTTCCCCCTCAATCTAAATTACTACTAGTACAATAAGTCCCCTATATACGAACTTTCAAGTTGAGAACTTTGAAATATGTGAATGTGTGCTCGCATATCCAGTCATGTAAGTAAGTTCCCAGGTCTGGAGTACATTGTCATGTGCCTGCATCCTCTACAAGTGGTTGTGCTTTTATGTCCTTTACTGTACAGTACTATATAGGGTACTAGAATATCTTTATTTCAAGCCCAAGATGTCCAGTAGCAAGTGTAAAAGCAGTGGTATTGCAGTGGTAATGTACAGTGGATGGTGTTAGTTGGGTTCCTGGGCCAACTTTGTTGGACTTACGAACTAACTGGACTTACGAGTGTGCTCTCAGAATGGAACTCGTTCATATTAGGGGACTTACTGAGATTACATTCTTGCCTAATTTCACCTGAAAGGATTTTGTATCCTGTTCTGTCTCCCAGTAATTAATTTGTGGCTATATCTTGACAATACTCAGAATAGAGCAAGAACAGTTGTAGTGTTATATATAGTTATCAGACAAGCTTGTCCTAATTTTCTTGTATTCCTAAAAGTGAAATTATTTTCAACAGTGGAGATCTGTGATCTTACGCATCTTCAGAGCTGCAAGGCACTGTTCATTTTTGAAGTGTAGCTTTTCTGGCTATAGAGTTTTTGGTTGACATTCTTTTTCTGTTTGATTATGTCAGCCCTTTGCCTGTTGACCTTCACCGTTTCTGATGAGAAGTCTTGTTAATGAGAAGATGTTTTGTACATGATGAGTCCATTCTTCCTTCTTTCGAGTTTTCTCTGAATTTGGAGTTCAGCAGTTTGATTATGATGCACCTTGGTGTGGCTCTCTGGGTTGATTCTATTTGGAGTTTGTTTAGCTTCTTGGATGAGTAGGTTAATTTTTTTGTCAAGTTTGGGACCATTATTTTTTCAAATTTTCTCTGAACCTTTCTCACTATTTTCTTTTGGCCTCCTATTATATATGTCACTGTGCTTAATGGAGTCAGTCGCATGAGTCTCTGAGGCTTTGTTTATTCTACTTTTATTTTCTTGTCCTTATTCCTCAGACTGGATAATTACAGTGACCTATCTTCAGATTTCTTGATTCATTCTTCTGCCTACCCAAATCATCTGCTGAGTCCCTCAAGTAAATTTTTCATTTCAATTATTGTACTTTTCACCTCCAGAATTTTGGGGGGTACTTTTTTATAATAAGCTTCTGTTTCTTTATAATTCTATCTCTGTTTGGTGAAAGGTTGTCTCATACTTTCCTTTAGTTCTTTAGACATGATTTACTTTAGTTCTTTGTACATATTTAAAATAGTTCTTTTGAAGTATTTGCCTAGTAAGTCTAGCTTCTGGTCTTACTCGGAGATCGTTTCTATTACTTTTCCCCCCGGTGTATGGCCCATACTTTGTTTCTTTGCATGTCTTGTAATATTTGCTGAAAATAGGGGCATTTTGTATAATATAACATGGTAACTCCGGAAATCAGATGCTCCACTCCTTCCCAGGGTTGGTATTTATTGTTGTTGCCACTGTTGTTTAGTTAGTTTCTTAAACTAATTCTTCTTTAGGGACTTTTTTTTTTCTGTCACGTGTAGCCTCTTAAGTCTCTGCTTGGTTAGCTTAGGGATCATCTAATGATTAGAAGAGATTTTCTAAAATGCCTGGAACCAGTATGTCTCTCAGTCTTTGCTGAGGGACTATGTGTGAATGTTGGCACATGCCTTCAGTGCTCTGACAGTCAAATTATAACTAGGTTTTACTTTCTTCTTGTGTGGAGATCCTTAAGGTTTGCCATGGATGAGAACTTTAGGACCTTTACACATCTTTTTAGAGCAGTGCACATCTCTACGTGTGTGGGACCTCATAGATTACCAGGAATACAACAGAACTTTTCAAAGCCTCCTTTGATTGTTCACTTCCCAGACTTTTATTTTTTTCTTTTTGAGTTTTTTGAGTTAGCTTGTTTGTCTCAACTGTTACTGCTGCTTCAGGGTTGCTGTGATGTTTAACAATTGCCACTGGTGTTTTCAGCAAACACTTTTGGGGATAAAGTTGTTTGTACCCAGTGAGCTCCAGTTAGGTCAGATAAGGTCTTATGGGTGAGGTTTTTCTAGGGAATGGACAGGTAAGTGATGAGTTTTCTGAGAATGGGGCTTCAAAAGCCCTCTGACCCCATTTGGACCCATCCACTGGCAGCTAGGCTGCTGTCATTGAAGCTGCTGTTTCTTAAGGCCACTGTGATGCTGGGGAATAGGAGATGTGGTAAGGGCTTGTTAAGATACAACAAAGAGCCGGGTTCGTTGGCTCAGCCTGTAATCCCACGCCTTTGGGAGGCTGAGGTGAGTGGATTGCCTGAGCCCGCGGGTTCGATACCTGCCTGAGCAGCAAGACCTCATCTCTACAATAAATCAAAAAAATCAGCCGGGCTTGGTAGCGCATGCCTGTGATTCCGGCTACTTGGAAGGCTGAGGCGGAAGGATCGCCGGAGCCCAGCAGGTCGAGGCTGCGGTGGCCGGGAGCGGCCACTGCACTCTAGTCTGGGTGACAGAGTGAGACTCCAACTCAAAAAAAAAAAGATACAACAGAGTCTGCTGTTTTTACCAATATTCACCATCTTCTTTGAATAAATGTTCCCCAGGTTGTTGCAAGATTTTGGTTAACTTTTAGAGTTCAGAAAGAGTTTATTTTGAGAATGTTTCCAGTGTTCTTATTGCTTTATGGAAGAGCATATTTGAAATTCTCACTCTGCCATTTCTGATGACATCACCACCTTAATGATTCTTAACCTTCAAATTTAGGTAAGTGGAATTTTTTTTTTTTTTTTTGAGTTGGAGTCTCACTTCGTCACCCAGACTAGGGTGTAGTGGCACACTCATGGCCACCCCAGCGTCGACCTGCTGTGTTCAGGCAATCCTTCTGCCTCAGCCTTCCAAGTAGCCGGAACTACATTTGTGTGCTGCCATACCCAGCTAATTTTTTTATTTATTGTAGAGATGAGGTCTTGCCAAGTTGCCCAGGCTGTTCTCAAACCCATGGGCTCAGGCAATCTGCTCACCTTGGCCTCCCAAAGTGTTGGGATTACAGGCTTGAGCCATGTGCTCAGCCTGGTAAGTGGATTTTATTGAAATTTGGGATAGAGAATAAAGACTGGGGTAGCTTCTAAATTTTTTTAAAGGTATGTTCTGATTATTTCTAAGATACAAATTTCTAAGTATATTGCTTAAAAACACGAGTATTATAATACATGATCAATGATTGCTTTCTGTAAAAGTTGGATATTCGTGATTTTTGGAATTTTTTTCCCCACATAAGTTTTCTGATAAAGAACCTTAAAGAACCTGAAGGAATTGAATCTCTAACATGCATTAATATATAGCAGTGGTTACAATGGAAAGCTTTCGACTTAGGCACTTTTAAGTTTATGTTTCAACTAGCTAGGTTATTTGGGGCATTCATCTCACATCTCTGGGCTTCCATCTTACCACTTCTGAAATAGGGCTATTGTGAAGATTAAATATCATACTTTTTTTTTTTTGACTTGGAGTCTCACTCTGTCACCCAGATTGGAGTGCAGTGGCCACCCCCGGCCAC
>NW_007253372.1:2880931-2909107 GCF_000164805.1 Carlito syrichta | reverse complement strand
TACAGGCGCGCGCTACCACGCCCAGCTAATTTTTTGGTTTATTGTAGAGATGAGGTCTCGGCAAGTTGCCCAGGCGGGTCTTGAACCTGCGGGCTCAGGCAGTCTACTTACCTCAGCCTCCCAAAGAAAGGGATTACAGGCTGAGCCACTGAGCCAAGCCAAATATCATACTTTTAATAAACTGTTGTGCCTGCCACATAGTAAATAATGTGCAAACTGCAACTGGAAATATTAGATGACTTAAATCTACTATAGTTCTGGTGTGAATTATTTTAACTACAATGATGATGGCTTGTCATGCCACATATATTCTTTCATTTTATGACCAGTGGAACATACCTGATGAATAGCTCACTCTACATATTGATGTATTTCTGATCTTAACATAGTCTTCTCTGTGAGGTTCTGACTGGTCCCCAAAATCTACTTTCAGTTACTACCAAGTACGCAATCTATTCCTGTTTCAGTGTCCAACTTCCACTTTCTTGGCCACTGTCCTTCATGTTACAGGCTTCATACCTTGGAACACCTCTTTGATCACTTTCTTTGAATTGCACCTTCTAATGACCCTGAACCATTTTCATTTGTCCCCTTCTTGCCATTTGAACTGACTAACTTAGTTCATGTCCCCTGTCTCCTAGGTGAATTATGTTAGTGGTTCTTAGATTTTTCTACCTTCTTCCTCTCCTTCCTGTCTGTGATTTTTATATTGATGTTAATTTAATATTCCTAAAGTATAGTTAGACTACAACCAAATAACATCACATGCTGTTTCCCAAAACATCTTTGATCTTTCATCGTTCTGTTAACTTTTCCTAGGAATAGCCCTCACTGTTTAGTGCTTCTAAACTCACCTCGAATGTCACCTCCCTCAAGAAGTTTTTCTTGATTTCTCTACTTGTCTTCCAGCCCTTTGTACTATATAGAAGTTAGTTTCTTTCTATAAACTCTGTTTTTAAAAATTTCCTTCTCCCTTTTGCTATGAAAAATGTAATTGTGGAAATTCGCAGTAGAAGCTGGAAGACTCATCTAATTCAGTTCCCAGATATTGGGAATAAGACAGTTTACACGAAACTGACTTACTCAGTGTTCACCTTGATATTTGATGGCAGAGCTTGAGTAGAACTTGAATTTTGGATGTTTAGCCTTGTTCTTCTTCTATACCAAACATAATGTAATAGATATATCTTAAGCTATTTTTAAATATCTCACTATGCTTCTGTTAAAGTGTGGGTAGTTTTTCTGAAAGCAGTAAACTGTGAATTCCTCATGGACACAGATTTTTTCATCTCTCTGTATTTTTATATGGTTTCAAAAGGCTGAATAATAATAATTTGAGTGAATGCATAATAATAATTTGCTTTAGGCTTGATATTCTTTATGTAAAACTGGAATATACTGTCTGCTTACCTTTTTAAAAGACATAGGTAAATTAAGGCCTGCAGGGGGCAGCCCAACACAGCAAGTGTGAATTTCCCTTACTGACTAAACTATCTGCTACTCTCTAGATCTTTTTAGACTTAAATTACTTCCTTTGTGAATTTTTGAAACATGAAAACAACTATTAATTATAAGCATATTTGGCAGATATATTTAAAAATAATTGTCATGTATAGGAATGGGAACTATTTGATAAAGATAATTTGCCATGTTGTTTTTAAAACATTGAATGAAAGCAAAGGTTATCAGAGTGTTTTAAAAATTTTTGCTTTATTTATTAATTTCAAAGCAGCACTGAGAATCTGATGGCAAATATTGCCCCTAATTTATAGCTGGAAAAATTAAAACATGCAAAGTTTTATCCCAGACACCTGAAGTTGTTATTAAATTAAGTCACCATTTTCTCATGACTAATTTGTTGTACTAAGCTGGGTCACTGTTTCATTCTGTGTTTTCAAGATTAAAAAATATTACTGATAATGAAAGCAAACTATAAACAAATTAACAGTTATAGCAGCAAACATTTGTTGAGTACTTTATTGAGTGCCAGATACTGTTTTAATTATTTTCCTTTATTTTACTTTACTGTATTTGTTGAATCTTGACTCTTCCTCTGGGTTATGTGTTGTTACTTCCCCTTATATACATGAGGCAATTGAGATAAACATTGGCCATTGAAACTTGCCCAAGGTTATCTACCTAATAATTAGAAGAGCCAGGATTTGAACCCGGGCTGTCCAGCCTGGCTCCAGAGCTGGTACTCTGAATCATATGTTGTTAAGTTCATTATTTTTCTTTTCTTGCGCCTTTTTAAAATCATAACTTTCCACTCGAGACTGTTCTCCAGTTTTCACATACTTCAAGTTTCTTATTACTTTTCCCTTTCTGTTGCTTCCTGCCTTTACTTCATTTTCTTCTAATAAAGAAAATGTACGAACAGAAAATAAAAGCATAATATCCTCCCTTTTGTGTGAAGAGATAGAAACAGATTGGTAAAACTGTGGGGTTTCTCTCTTTCTACTTACAGAAAGTTCTTTTTCTAATTATCAATTAGGAAATTTGTAGTGATGACATTAAATATGAACGCTCAAATTTAGACATAGAATGAACTTCATTCCCCATGCTCATGCATGTAGTGTATGGGGTAATTTTAGAAGCCAAAATAGTCAATACCTCATTTTTAAAGAGAAAATTGTGAATGAGATAGTTTTAATTATTTCACTAGAGATGAGGTTTTTAAAAACTCTCCCTACAAGGAAATTCTTGGTTATAATAAGATGCTTAATGTTTTTATTCTACTAGTCTACAATATGTAAAAATTAACCTTACTATCTTACTGTTTTCTTTCTCATGCTCACCTTTTCATAATTTCACCTTTCCTTAGTCCCTCTTTGAGACTATAACTAGATACAGTGAAAATAGGTTTGACTCCAACAGGTCAGTTTTGAAATGTGATAAACGCTTACGTTAAATGCAAGATGTCTTACAGCTGTTGAAAATAAAGCTGTTCTGTAGCTAATTATTTCATAGTATTTATATCACAAAACAAGAACTTAATGAATAATGCTTAGAAGAAAAGAATTTAAAATTAAGTTTACTCCCTGGTTTATATTATTATTATTATTATTAATTTTTTAAAGCACCTCAGGTTATAAGTAAGGTCAGAGCTCCTTGGGAGAATTGCCAGCAGGAACCTGTCCCTTCAGCGGCCAGGCAGTCTTGCTGCTGCGGTAGTGATTGACTTCACTCCTCCCATTTTTCACTGACTGACTTGCTCTTTCGTTTCCCAGTTAACTACTGGCCTGTTACAAACTTGGGCATTTGCAAACCTAAGCTTAGTTCCAGTCCAGAGAATATTCGTTCCTTCAGTCTTACTGTTCATAAAGATCTCTAAGACCCAAATTGGTTTCTTTGTGTCTTGATCACATTTTTCTTTCAGTTCCTTTTCTTTCCATTTACAGAGTATGCTACCATCCAACATGTTGCCCCTTGGGGGATGGGAAGCAGGTCATTCAATCTACTGACAATTTCTAAGTGTAAGAAAATCTGCTCAATCATTTATCTCTTCCAATAGTGAAAACTGCCTTCTATTTTTTTTCTGTTCTTCTCATAAGTGATTTTCATATAACATGCCAGAACACACAACACCTGTCTGTTAAGAACCGAATTACTAGGCTTTGATTCTTAGCGGTTCCTTATTTTGGGTAAATATGAGAGTTGCTTTTGGCCTAATTACTCATACTTTTAAAATAACTACTTGCTAATAATTTCAGGTAGGTTGATCATTCAGGAATATTAGAAGGAAAAATAAATTTAAGAATACAAAGACTAATATTCTTTTCTGACCTGAGCCTGAATGATTTTGTTTGACATTTCTTATCAGGATATCATACTCTCTGAAGAAGTATATGTCTCAGTTCTTGGGTGATACCTGTCTTTATTGTTTTATCTTTTTTTAATTTGCAAGGTTTTGTGAGATTTTATATGATACTTTTGCTTTGTGATTCATGTAGATTATTTATAATTAAGTATTAAGGAGATGAAAAAAGTACAAGAACACATATAGATATATTGATGTGTGCATTGATTATATTGATGAGATATAATGAAATAACATAGATTCAGATATTGGCGTATACCTGCTTGGAACTTCTGAAATCTTTCACTAGGCAAGTTGCTTGTTTTGCAGATTAATTACGATATATTGGAATAATTATGATAGCTTAGAAATATAATCTAGTGTCGGCATTCAATTGTATTATCTCACTTTGATGTCTTAGGAACATTTTACAGGTATATTCGTTTTTCAACAGTATGTATTTCTTAAGATTCTGCTTTTAAAAAAAAAAGACCAATTTAAAGGAGGGTCAGTATTGGTTAAAAGAGCTACTGTTTGAGTGTGTTACTTAGAGGAGATGGGAAGTAAGGAGAGGTCTCTATCAATAGAGTCACTAAAATTATCCTAGTTGTAATCCTGTATGAATGAGCAAACTGAGGATTTCAAATGATTGTTGAATTCATTGATGAGTGATTTCTATGCAGTCATCTGATGGTATCCATGGGTTTTGGTTCCAGGACCTCCCTTGGCTACCAAATTCTATAGATGCTTGAGACTCTGGCATAAAATGGTGCAGTATTTGCATACAGCCTATGCACATCCTCCTGTATATTTTAAATTCTCTCTAGATTACTTATAATACCTAAAACTATGTAAATGCTGTATAAATAGTTATTATACTGTATTTAGGGAATAATGATAAGAAAGGAGTCTTTACATGTTTAGTACAGACGCAATTTTTTTTCTTTTGAAACATTTTCTATTTGCAGTAGGTTGAATCCATGGATGTAGACCCCATGGACATCGAGTGCTGATTGTGTTAGATATGTGGCTGAGTTAATGTGCATGACATTTTGAGAAGCCAAACTAATGTATGTTGTTTATTACTGAACTTCATTTAGCCATGTTTTACACCCCATTAAACTTATCTTCATAACATTTCTAAATAGAAATGACTTATGCAATGTAGAAAATCAACATATATAGAGAAATAGCACTTTTTCAAAGCTAAAGGCCTAGAAATCCAATGCAGTACTTATTCTTAACATTTTCTAGATTTTTCAAAGCATAGGTAAGAGAAACTTAGGTTATTTCATATATGTATGTGTGTGTGTGCACACGCATCTATATATATATGTGTGAGTGTGTGTGTGTGTGTGTGTGTGTGTGTAAAAGGAAAGAATTTCTTCTGCTAGTTTAAAATGTGAAAGAATAACATTTCAGTCTATAGGCCTTTCTGACCCCTTTGATCTTTCCTTCTTTCTCTCTTTTCTTTCCTTCTTCCTTTTCATTTTCTTCCAGTTTCTCTCCCACTTTTCCTCCCTCATAGAATCCTCCCTTTTCTCTGCCTCACTAATCTGAAACGTATTTTTACTGCATAGTAAACCATTTCCTATGTTAATTAAAGTTTTGAAGTTCACTTTTAAAAGCAGAGCTTTGCTAAAGGAAAAATACCTCTATTAGCTTACATTTAAACTCTTTTCATCACAATGAGGGTAATTATCTGGTACTTCTAAGAAGTAAGCCATAACTAATTTCTGACTCTGAGTACATGTTTAAAGTAACTTAGAATCAGCTTGGGACAATTCTGACGTCTGCTTATGTAATGCTGCATCCGTACTCTTCACTAGGTGTTCATTTTAGCTACAGATGCTTCATATAAAACAGGCTAGAGTCGCTTTCAAAAGGATCCACACTTCAAAGTGTAACTTGAACTCCAGTTTTTACATTGCTTGAGCAATGCTTAATGGAGTAGAACTAACAAATTTGCTTTTTCCCAAATTAATAATAATCTAATAAGTCAAACTATAGGTTTCTTTTTCATCTTAGAGTTTTTAATACTTTTGACTTACATGCCTTCCTAAGCCATGTCACATATAATCGAACAGTTTTATTACTTTGGAATGTTCTAACAATGTTCACATTAAATATTATTGTAATTCTTTTTGTGTGTAGTAAGGACAGTTTCATTTAATTAATTTAATTGTAATTAATTATGTAGAATGATGATACTGCTTTTGGAACATTAAATGAAATTATTTGAACAAAGCACCATATTTTAAGTTGAAGCACCATACTCTTCCATTCTTTTCTAGTGTAGTTTGATAATTATTCATGATGCCAAATGTATCATCTCTTAATACCTGGTTCCTAAGAGGGCTTTAAAATAAGTACATTGATTATAGCTTTTAGCTGCAGTGTGTTCTCTTTTGCTGGTGAATTCTTTGATAATGCTTCTCATTCAGGCCCTCAATGCAGTCTCTCTTCCATTTCTCAGATGGATAAACTGTCACTTAAATTACAGTGATGAGAATCCCAGTCATCTTTGATGCATGCTATTCTTTCAGAATACTGTTTAAAAGTCACCACTTCAGGGTACTATATGACAAAATATACTATTTGAAAGCTTCCATTATGAAAAAGAAACCTATAGTTTGACTTATTAGATTATTATTGTCTCAAAATAAATTACTGTTGGAATACATTTTCTTAATTTGGATTCTTAAACAATCTCCTCTTCTTACACTGCATTCCAAAAATTTTTGTATTTATTTTGCAAATAATAGTTAAAATCCTCGGATAGGGCACGTAAGTAAGAGAGAGATTGAACTGTGATATCAGTTCTATAAGCCCTCAGCTGCATTTATAGTGCTGCTCTTTCATCATGCAAGTTCTAATTCAGGATCCTGCAAGTGGAAGAGTTCCCTCTCACTGCAGTGTTTCTCCTCCCCATTCAGGTCCTGCAGTGTGGGGAGAACAGAGGTTCCAAACTAGGGAGGGAGGAAGTGAAGATAAGGAGTTTCTGGGCTGCCATAACCAGCGGAGAGGGCTCTTAGAAAGTCCAGAAACAGTGGGCATTATGAGTCCACCACCTGGGTAGCAGCTGGTCAGGAAGGACACTTGTAATGATCTAGACACTGTTTGGCACTTGTGTTTCATAGTATCCCTTTTCATAAAATTATATGTTTTAGTAAACTTTCCTTTTTAACTAGCATTTGCAATTTCAAAACTTTTGAGCTTCATTTTAACTATCAGAACGTGAGTAGTAAAAGAGTTTTGATAAACAATGGAGACAAAGTTATTTAAATTCCCACAGATAACTTAAAAGTGCCCTGATGCAGTTTTTTTTAAGGAAAAAAACCTGTAATTTTTTCTGAATTGGTGAAAGTAGGAATATATCTCTTGTTTTGAAACTCTTGACCTTTTTGCATTAAAAACATTTTTTATGAAATATAATTTTTTTAAAAACTCACAGGTAAAACTAACATGGTATGATGCATAAGTGTAAAATCAAATTCTGATGAAGCCAAGCCATCACCTCGGAAGGACTCCTTCCTGCCACTCATGTGAGGAATTTTTTTAAAATAACAGCTTTATTAAAGTATCATTTCAGTACCATAAAGGTCATTATTTCATTAATTTGTTTCTTTTATTTTTTAGAGATGGACCTCATTGTGTTGCCCAGGCTGGAGTGCAGTGGTTATTTACAGGCCTGATCATAGCACAGTACAACCTGGAACTCCTGGGCTCCAGTGATCCTCCTGCCTCAGCCTCCCAAGTAGCTAGAACCATAGATGCACGCCGTTGAGCCCGGTTAAGGTCACCCTTCTAAAACATGCTATTCAGTGATTGTTACAATCACTGAATTTTAATTGCACTGGGGTACACAACCACCGCCACTACAAAATTCCAGAATGTTGTCATCACCCTAAAAAGAAGCCCACGCTCATTAGCAGTTACTTTTCATTTTCATCTCCTTCAGCCCCTGACAACTACTAATTTATTTTCTGTGTCTATGTATTTGCCTATTCTGGACATTTTATATACTTATAATTATATCTGGCCTTTTGTGTCTGACTTCTTTTACTTGCATATTTCAAGGCTCATTCATTTTATAGATGTATCGGTGCATTCTATTATGGCATGGTAATATTCCAGTGTGTGGTGATAACACATTTTGTTTATCAGTTCAACAATTGAGAGATGTAGGTTTTTTTCACTTTTTTGCCTATTATGAATCAGTGCTGCAATGAACATTCATGTACAAATGTTTAGGTGAATATACATTTTCAGTTCTGTTGGGTAGATACTTAGGAGTAGAATTACTGGTTTCTGTGGTCCTTTTTTTTTCTTTTTTGAGTCAGGAGTTCACTCTGTTGCCTAGGCTGGAGTGCAGTGGCATGATCATGGCTCACTGCAGCCTTACCTCCTGGGCTCAGGCAAACCTACCTCAGCCTCCTGAGTTGGATTAGCTAGAACTACTGGCTGGCACCACCATGCCTGGCCAGTTTTTAAAATTTTTTTTGTAGAGGCAGAGTCTCACTGTGTTGTCTACGCTGGTCTCAAACTCTTGGGTTCAAGCAGTCCTACCACCTCAGCCTCCCAGAGTGCTGGGATTACAGGCACGAGCCACCACGCCCAATCATTTATGTGGTACTTCTGCGTTTAACGTTTTGGAGTATTGTCAGACTCTTTTCCAAAGCATCCGCATCGTTTTACATTTCTGCCTGCAGCGTTGGAGGGTTCCAGTTTGTCCACACCCTCACCAACACTTATTTTTTCTAGTTTTAATTATTGCGATCTTGGTGAATATGAAGGATCATATCATTTTGATTTTGATTTGCTTTTCTCTAATGAGTAATGATGTTGAACATCTTTTCATGTGCTTAACTGGCCATTTGTATATCTTCTTAGGAGAAATGTCATCAGACCCTTTGCTTATTTTAAAATTGGGTCATTTGTCTCTGTACTGTTAAGTTTTAAGAATTCTTAATATATTCTGGATACTGGTTCCTTATCAGATATATAGTTTGCAAATATTTACTCCCATTCTGTGGGATTTCTTTTTATTTTCTTAATAATGTCCTTTAAAGAACAAAAGTTTTTGATTTTGATAAGGTTCGGTTTGTTTTTTCTTTGTTGCCTGTGCTTTTGGGTTTTCATATCTGATTGCCATTTGGGTTGTCATTTCCTAATTCAAGGTCATGAAGATTTCCTCTTATGTTTTCTTCTAAGAGTAGAATTACAGTTTCTACTTCATTGCTTTTTTCATACATTTTTCATTCTAGTCAAGTGCAAGTTTTTAAATTTCTCAGTCAGCAGATTACATAAACAGTGAAATCTGTAAAATATTTATCACTTGTCTTTATTTGCTACTTCTAAAACTTTCACAAGAGTTTTAGTGAAATGTGCTATTGATGATACTTCAGTGGAAGAAATTTTTAAAACTTATCTGTGCCAGAAACAAAAATAATAAATTATTGCATGTTATAAACTTCAGCACTCACTGTAATAGACTATAGACCATGCTCAGAGTGGTGATGATAGGTGAGACTTTGTGGTGCTTCACTGGTTCTTAACCCGGGTTTAGAATTACTTTTCTCCCGGGTCAGACACTTGCCTGGGCATCAAGGAAACAGAATTTCACTTTTGAGATCAGCACAGCTGCTCTTACTTAGACATTTCTTATTGCTACTTAGATTTTTCTTATTTTTACTAATTAAAAGTGCTGTTTAAATTATTTTATATAAGCATACCGTAGGGGTAAAACATATTCATATGCAAAAGTACTCTTGATTCTCCAAAAGAAAATAGGTTATTAATCATATTATATATTCTTGTATTAGTCTTTCTAGTATGGCTTTCGGTAAAATTAGCAAAGATTTTAAAGCTATTATGTATTATAAAATTTAAACTATGATTCCTTTGGTATGATTTTGAAGTCTCTTAGGAGAAATTTTAGAAGCATTAGCATAATTATTACTCAAAACATCAATCTTAGAACTTTTATACGAAACTTCTCCTTTGGCCACTCTACTGACGATTTTATATAAAAAAAAATTAAAAACAGTGTAATTTGTTCTACAAATGGGCTTATAAACAGCATCAAATTGGTCCCAGCCTTAAGGGAGGGAAGTAGTGCTTCTCTGTAACACATGTTATTAAGTCAGAGGACAGGAGCAGGGCACAGACTGTTGCCTGTATTTGAAGAAAATTTGCTTCAACTATATAGGACAAATATATATTTGGCATTGTCTAGACACAGTTATGATAAATACAGCAATTTAAATAAGACAAAACATAAACTTCAAACCAGATTATGGGATATAATTCTGATGGGTGCTTTCATTTAATCATAGTCTCAATTAAGACACCTCTCCTTTGGGGATTAAGTGTCCCTGACTATAATGATGACAGCTTTTCAAATGTTAATTGTTATTTTTTTTTTTTTAGTGTTGTCAGGAATATTAAAAGTGGGCTTCAGACTCGCATCGCTAATTCCAGAAAGTGCTTATTTTCAGTCTCCTATTTCCCTACAAAAAGGATAAAAGTAGTCTGATTAAATGGCACTGACACCCACCTCCTCCCCTCCCTATTTCCCCCTTTTTCACCACCAAAAGGCTGTTTACTGTAAAGGTCTCAAAGCATTCATTTGAAAACGGTATGTTCTTTTTATTTATGAGGTATTGTAATTGTGTGTATTCTTAAGCTAATTTTAATATGAGCCTTCTTTTGAAAAGCATGTGATGCAAAATTTGACATGCATGAATATATCTTAGGCCAAATATGCATGTGACAGTTTGAAGCATATATCATGTGTCATTGTTGGTAAAGTCTGGCAGCATATCCTGTGTAAACCCCTGTTTTCTTTTTCTCTGTGCCACATAATATTTATTCTAATTAACAAGACTTCAAAGGAAATGAAGGGTTGAAGGCCAGTTATTTTTAGTTCTCTCTGTCGTTCGTTCTATAATAACTAAATACCCTTACCTTTCTTTGGTTCCACATTCAGTGATGGTTTAAACGAGAGGAACGAAAAGAACTGGCTTGTTGAGCACCTGTTACGTCAGATGTTTTCTGTATCTCATTTAGTTATCACAGCAGTTGTTCCAAGGATGTGTTGCCCCTTCTTCAGATTCAGAAAGAGACTCCCAAAGGTTGCTGTCATTTGCCCTCGTTGTGTTGGGAGTTGGGCTTTCGATCAAGCCTCTGTTAATTCCATTGCATTTGACATTCCAAGCTCTGTGTGCCATGACCTGAGCCTACTTTCTCCACTAATTCTCACAAGTACTGTTACAGTCCAGCTGCCTTCTGACTACTGAAATGACCTTATCCTTTTCTCTATTTTAAAACAATATTATCTATCTCAAGTTGGAATTTCGAAGACCTTCTCTGTTTCCTTCTATGGTTTTTTTCTTCTTTTGAAACTCCCTACTTTTAAAATATTTTTACATTCTGTCACAATTTGCATATTTTACTTTGTACCTGCTGGTGTATCTTCAATCCTTAAAAAAAGTGAAATTATGCCAGCTAATTATAATGAGTTAAAATTTGTGCTCAGGCCTTGTAATTTTCTCCCGTGGCACTTTATGCATATTTCTGTTATTGCTTAATATTTTATTTAATTATTTGATTGTATAAGCGTTATTTATCTTTGTATCCACTATCATATAGATGCCCTAGTAAACACATGGTAACTGTTTAATGAATGGAGATTTCTGATATAATTTATCCCTGCAGTCTGGTCATTAGTCAGAGATCCTGACCCTGCATATTACTATTAGGATAGATAATTCCATCCAAGCTACTTGAAAAGCATGTGATGCTAAATTTGACATGCATGTTATGCATGTTAGTAGCTTTGGTGTTGTTATACATATGCTTTTGTAATAAGCAGTCTCAATACTTTTTTAAAAGCTTAAGCAGGAAATAAAGACAATCTTCTTTGTTGCAGTTTATTTATCTAGATATCACTGTAGTAACACTATTAAGGAAATATCAGCAACTACATGATTCTCTAATATAATGTAAAAAACCCTAGTATGTTCTGGGGTTTTTTATTTTTAACTAAGGATTATAAGAAAACTGTTTTTGTTTTGTTTTGTTTTTTGAGTTGGCATCTTACTCTGTGGCCCAAGCTGGAGTGCCTTGGCATACTCATGGCCACTCCAGTGTTGACCCTGCTGGGCTCAGGTGATCCTTCCACGTAGCTGGAACTGCAAGTGTGCACTACCACACCCGACTAGTGGAAAACTCTTCTTGGTATTCATCATTGTCACCATTTCAGTAATGAAGCCTCACTATTATGTAGCCTTTTCCAAAAGAGTAAATTTGGTTTATTATTTTAAAATTGTGTCAAGTGAAAAATATACTGATTTGATAGCCCTAGTAATTGCCAATGAGGTTTTTAATTTTGAAAGTTAGCTTTTGTACAATGAATAGCCATATACTTACAGTTCACTGGGTTTTATTAGAGTTGTAAATTGTAAAATCTAGTTTTTTAATGCCTTTTCAGTTTAATTTGTACTACTTATAAATATAGTAATTGTGTAAAAATGAGAGCAGTCTTCACTTTGACATTTCTTTTCTTTTCTTTTCTTTTTTTTTTTTTGAGTTGCCGTCTCACCCTCATCCAGACTGGAGTGCAGTGGCCGCTCCCGGCCACCGCAGCCTCGACCTGCTGGGCTCCGGCGATACTTCCACCTCAGCCTTCCAAGTAGCTGGAACTACAGGCATGCGCTACCACGCCCAGCTAACTTTTTATTTATTGTAGAGATGAGGTCTCGCCAAGTTGCCCAGGCGGGTCTCGACCCCGCAGGCTCAGGCAATTCACTCACCTCGGCCTCCCAAAGCGCTGGGATTACAGGCTGAGCCATCGAGCTCGGCCCACTTTGATATTTCTATAATCCACCTTTTTTCTAGATGTGATTCTTAATAATTAACAGATAATATCTTAGTTGAGAATCACATCCCAATTTAGCAATTATTTTTTATGGGAATTTTTTATAGCTGTCAGATGTGCTAGAGTAGAAAAAGATTGAAAGTCAGTGTTGTAGATCAGGACTTCTAAAACTTTCAATAATTAAACAAATTAATTACATTCTTGATTAATCGATAAATGGAAATTGCTAATTCCAGTTATAGTTTAATATACCTGATTTTTAAACATCTACAAATCTAACAAATGGAAACCTCTGATATACTTAACCCTTGTAAATCAAATAAATTTTGCTTATGAATGTAGTAAATCACCCTCCTATTTCAAAGGACATAAAAACAAAGATACTGATGATGTCAAAACTTGTTGCTACACCTGAAAAATACAACACATGTAAACTAGCAATATGATATTTGTTACTTTAGCCCAACCAAAGAGACTAGAATGTCCATCTAATTCTCATTGGAGCAAATGATACGCAGTCAGTTTACAATGATTCCAGCCATCGGGAGACCTTGAACCTGGGTATTGCTGCCGAGATAATTCTGTCCGAGTTCTGTTTTAATAAACTTAGACCCTTCTCATCATTAGGTTCTGCCTGCTGTGTCAGTAGGAGACCCTCCCAACACCCCCATCCCTGCCTGCCTTTTAATTAAGGCCATTTTAAGTTTTACAACCCAGTACATTGTGGATCTACTGGGCATCTGTTAAGTTCCACTCCTTCTGATTTTTTGTGTTCTTCTCTTTCATAACTTTTTATCACTTTGTTTCAGTGAGTGGTATCTTCTTTCACTCTGATGAGATTCTTTCTCCTTTTTATGGTCATTGCCTCCCTAGGCACTAAACGAGATATGTAACCTTCTATCTATAAATTGTCACTTTTAACAAACCAACATTTCTAATTCATATTATGTGTTAATGCAATACATAGGACCAAAACAGCAGCATTAGCACTAGGGTAATGAGGTTGACTACAAGATTAGTATATGTTATTATAATCAGCCTCCTCTTGTTTTACAACTCAATACAAAATACATATTAGTTATTCAGTAATGTTCTGTGGGGAGTCAAATCACATTTCTTTTTTTTCCTTTTTTTGAGTTGGAGTCTCACTCTGTCACCCAGACTGGAGTGCACCGCAGCCTCAACCTGCTGGGCTCCGGCAATCCTTCCACCTCAGCCTTCGAAGTAGCTGGAACTATAGACACGCACTACCACGCCCAGCTAATTTTTGATTTATTGTAGAGATGCGGTCTCGCCAAGTTGGCCAGGCGAGTCTCGAACCCATGGGCTCCCAAAGGCGCGGGATTACAGGCTGAGCCACCAAGCCTGGCACCAACTCACATTTCATAAGAACAGTTAGAGCATTTATAGCATTTGCTATGTGCCGGGTATAGCTCAAAATGTTTTACATGAATTAACTATATTATCTTTTCAAAAAGCCTTTGAGGTCTATACTGTTAATACCTGCACTTTGCAGATGAAACAATTATGACACAAGAAGGTATAAGGATTTGCCTAGGGGTCACACAGGTACTGATTGACAGAACTGGGGTTTGAACCATCAACTACTTCTAACTAAATCAAATGCCAAATCCAGGACTAGAACCTGAGTCTTCTGACTTATTTTGAATATCTCTGTACCATGCTATAAATTATTTGAAATAGGAAGAGTCTGTTTGGAAATACAGGTGTGTGACTGTGAGATATCAAGGACAGAATGTTGTAGAGTAGTTTCTAACAGTAGCTGCTATTATTAGTAGCTACTTAGATGATATTTATTTTCAAATCTTTTCAAAGGATTTTAGTTATTTACTTGGTGATCTTAATTCTGATGATGTATTTCTTTCTTATAAGATTTTAAAATGCTAATATTAATTTCGCTCTGCTATAGTATATATTGTCTTGTCTTTTAAGGATCTTAGATATTATATACATTGTTTTTGTTTTGAGCCTTAATCAACTGTGTGCAGGGGATTTTCAGCCAGGGTGGAGGCAATGCTTCATCAGAATCACTTAAGAGACTTTTTCTGCTACCTGAGTCTCTAGTCCCCACCTTTCTCCACTCATTCTTGTTGCGCATCACTGCCCGATTGAGCAGTTGTTTTTGATGGGAATTTTTTATAACTGACAGATGTGCTAGAGTAGAAAACAGACTGAGAGTCAGAGCTGTAGATCAGCGCATCTCAAACCTTAAATATGAATCACATAGATCTTAAAATGCAGATTCTGATGCAGGAATTCTGGTGTTTGACCCAAGAATCTGCATTTTTAATAAGATCTAGGTGATATCCAAAATACCGCAGGTCCTCAGAACTCACTTTGATTAGCTATGCTCAAGACTAATTGTTTTGTTTTTTAAAACTTTTTACTTCCTTTTGAGATGACTGTAGATTCACAGCCAGTTGTAAAAAATAATACAAAAGGATTTGTATACTCTTCATAGTCTTCTCCAGTGCTAAAATCTTGAATAACTGTAGTATAATATTACAACCAGGAAACCGCATTGGTACAATCCACAAACCTTAATCAGATCTCCTTTGTTTTATAGACACTGTGTGTGTGTGTGTGTGTGTGTGTGTATTCCATGCAGTCTTTATCGTAGGTGGATTCATTCTGTATTCAAAATACAGACCAGCTCTAACACAAGGCTCTCTTGGTCTGCCCTTACATAGTCACAACCATCTACCTTGTTTCCTCTCCTCCCTAGCTCTTGGCAACTACTGATTTGTTCTCCATTGCTAACATCCTGTCATTCCACTAATGTTCTGTCAGTGGAGTCATGCAGCATGTAACCTTTGAGATGACCATGGAACACTATGATGTAACACAGTTAGTTTAAGCATTCACCTGTTTCAGTGCGTGACACAGAATTGCTTCCAGTTTTTGACTATTACAAATCAGATCAGCTATGAACATTCATGTATACATTTTTTCAGAACATAAGTTTTCTTTTCTGAGGGAATGTTCAAGAGTATAATTGCTGGGTCATTGGTTCACACCTAGTTTTGTAAGAAACCAATGTCCTCTTTTCCTGAGTTACGGTACCATTTGACATTTGCAGCAGCAGTGTACGAGTGAACTAGTTCCTCCACGTGCTCACCAGCATTTGGGGTCATCACTGACTTTTATTTTAGGCATTTTAGCAGGTATGCAGTCATATCACATTGTGGTTTTAATTTGCATTTATTTAATGGCTAATGATGAGTCAGATATCTTTTCATGTGTTTATTGTCATCTGTCCTCTTTGATAAAATGTTTTGGGTTTTTTTTCCCTATTTTCTCATTGGATTCTTTGCTTTTTTAACTGTTGAATGTTGAGAGTTCTTTATATGTCATAGATACAATACCTTTGGTGGAGATGCGGTTTCCACATACTTTCTCCCAGTTTCTGGCTAATGTTTTCATCCTCTTCACAGGATCTTTTTCAGAACAAACTTTTTAAAATGAAATTTAATTTATCAGTATTTTCTTTTAAGGCTCATACCTTAAGTTCTAGACTAGTTTGTAGTCCTAAGATGACTTTGCCCTTTGACCCTTTGCCATATAAATAAACTTGTGAGTTTCATGAGTCTGGACTTTTTAGCATGCAGACAGGTAAACTTAGAGAAAATTAGTGAAACTAAAGGAATATACCAGATTTGGAAAGTATTAAGTTAAATATGCATTACAGTGTTTTAAAGCTGACAGTCCTAGTGGTGGTATGTGTTTTAGGTTGCAAATATTTGTGCGCCAGATTGTGTTGTGCATTTTATTATCTCAAAAACTCTACATGTAAGTAGTATCTCCATTTATACATGTGCATATGTGTATGTAGTATATAGTTATTCCTGCTTTACAGTTGAGAAAACTGAGGATCAGGAAACTGATAATTGTGCCCATGGTCCCACAGTAAATGACAGAACAAGGATTGGAATCCAGATCTTTCTGGCTCTAAAGCATGTATTCTTTAACAATTGGCTTGCAATTTTTTCTTGCACTATGTGCTTTATGTAAGTCATAAGAATCCAACCGCGTCTTAGTTTGTGATGATTATGCCTATTACTCTTAAAGTCTCTACACTGTTTGATTTTCACCTTACAGGAGTTAGCATCTTTTACTTTATCAGCATGAATTTTAATATTGGTTAACTATTTGGCTATATTTGAAATAGGCTTTTTCTTTGCATTCTATTTCTTGAATATAAATTTGAAATATGATTAGCCAACAATTTACAGTATAGCTATAACACACATTGTTTGTAAGAATTTAAGTTTTACACTTGAACTGTTTAAGAACAAACATAAGATTGACTAAAAATTTACAAATTTAGCTGAAAACTTTTTTATAAATGTGGTTTTTTATAAATGTGGTTTTTTATAAATGTGGTTCTTCTGCTTTTGTTCAACATATCACCAAGGTAGACCACCAACATGCGTTTTCCCCAAGGGAAAGTTATTTTGTTTTGTTTTTGTTTTTTGCGTTGGAGTCTCACTCTGTCACCCAGGCTGAAGTGCAGTGGCACATTCACGGCCACCCCAGCCTTGACCTGCTGGGCTCCACGATCCTTCCTCCTCAGCCTTCCAAGTAGCCAGAACTATAGACATGCGCCGCCACACCCGGCTAATTTTTGATTTATTGTAGAGACAAGGTCTCGCCAAGTTGCCCGGGCTGGTCTCAAACCCGTGAGCTCAGGCGGTCCATTTGTCTCGGCCTCCCAGAGTGCTGGGATTACAGAGTGAGCCCCTGAGCCTGGCCAGATTTTTGTTTTTGTTTTTGTTTGGGGGTTTTTGTTTGTTTGTTTGTTTGTTTTTTAGCTGGAATTTCACTTCACCGCCCAGGCTGGAGAGCAGTGGCACGCTCACAGACACCCCAGCATCGAACTCGAAAGTTGTTGTGTTGGTGAAGGTGTTTGAGTGGGGGACTGGGGAGCAGCCGGCCACTGACATCTCGGTTTCACATTTCATTTGGTGTGTTTAAGAAATGGCTAACATAGATATTTATAAAAGTACAAGGACAGTTTCAAAGATCCCTTAAGTCATGTTATTTCTCATGAGAGAATAATACTATTTCTTGAAAGTTAAAGAAATAGTTTGCATATTTACAAATATGTGGTGAGGTCAAGTGTTGCCATATTCCTGTTTAGTGGCTTTCTTGTCTGTCAACCTAAAACGCAGATTGCCATGGATGTTGTTAGGCTTGCTGATTTCGTGTATACTAAGTCAGACTTGACAGAATTTATATTTGTGGAGACTTTAACACATTTCTCAGTGTAACTTAGTCTTCTCTGCAGAGTTCCAGCCCAGGGCCAATGAGATCTGTGGAGGAGTTTGCAGGAATCTGCCCTCCATTCCCATTGCCCTGAAGAAGACTGAGGTTGTCCTTGAATGCATGAGCTGCCTGTGGAGGGCTTGAGTTTTGAGGGTAGTTGTCTCAGTTCCTTTGGGCTGCTGTGACAAAACAGCTTAGACCAGATCACTTACAAACAACAGAGGTAGATTTCTCACAGTTCTGGAGGGTGGGAAGTCAGAGATCAAGGCTCCAGCAGATTCGGTGTCTGGTGAGGGCTGCTGTCTGCTTCAGAGATGGTTGCTGCGTCCTCACATGGCACAAGGCTTACACATTCCCTGGGGCTCTCCTATGGAAGGGCGCTGATTCCATCTGTGAGGGCTCTACCGAAGGCCACACCTCTAAGATCACCATGATAGGGACTAGGTTTCAGCATCCATTTCGGAGAGACAAACCTTCAGAGCATCGTGGTAACTGACTCCCTAAATAGAGTGTTTTCTATAATCCTTATTGACTTACTTAGGTACTTAATTGTCATTTGTGAGCATACTAAATTTTTAAGAATAAGAATATTACATTTTAAGAGATACTGTATAATAATATTAAAATGTTCATCACATTTTTGGAGGGGGTATGTTGGGTCTTTGTCTTTTAAAATAAGATTTTCTTTATGTGAAAACAGCATTTTACTTTGTTAAGAGTTTTCTTGGTTACCATTCTGCAGAATTTAGCTACAGGATGTAAGTAGTATTGAGCTTTTCTTCCCACTAAGTGAATATCTCACTATAAAAGGTTGTGGAATGGTGTACCTTTATAATACCTGCTCAAATTTGGGAGAGTGGGAAAAGGGAGGTACAGAGAGATAACAGGACACTTTTCCAACAGTGGAGTTAAAAGATAATTTTTTTTTTAATACATGTAACTGAGCTTAGTTGATCTTTCTTGTTCAGCATGTTGTTTTCAGGTCATTTTAAAAATTCTTAAATTTTTAATTATTATGGGTACATAATAGTCATACCTGTTTATTGAGTACATGTAATATTTTGATACAAGCATACAGTGTGTAATCATCACATGTAATGTGCCAGGTTTGATGGCAGCTCATGCCTGTAATCTTAGCACTTTAGGGGGCCAAGATGGGAGAATCACTTGAGCCAGGAGTTTGAGACCAGCCTGGGCAACATAGCAAGACCTCATCTCTGCAAAAAATTATCCAGTTGTGGTGGTGTGCCCTGTAGTCCCAGCTACTGGGGAGGCTAAGGTGAGGGTGTCACTTGAGCCCAGGTGGTCGAGGCTGCAATGAACTGGATTGTGCCACTCCAGTCCAGCCTGGGCAGCAGAGTGAGACCCTGTCTCAAAAAAAAGAAAAATAAATAAATTGAAAATAATAATTATGTATAATGTGTAACAATCAAAGCAATCAGGGTAATTAGGATATTCATCACCTAAAGCATTTATCATTTCTTTGTGTTGGAACCCTCCAGGTAATCTTTATTATATGTAAGCCACTTCACAGTTAAACTATGCTAACTCGGGTATGAATGAGATCTCCAGCTTCTGGAGATGTATTTGACTTTTCTTCAGTTCGGACTATGGGAGGTACAGTGTGGCTTTTCTCTAAATTGGGCCTACAGCCCTCCCCCTCCTTCCCCACTGCCCAAACTGTCATCACATAGGGTTTCCTCAGTCAGCCTCTCCCAGTTGTGCTGATGTTACTTACCCCAGTAGCTTTGCTTTCCATGAGCCTTCAGAAGCGCCTCTTTCATTGCCATCAATTCCTTGGTAAAGAGTCTCCAAAGCATCTCCATGGCCTGGAAGACAGAAAGCCCTAGGTGGGAGGGGGCTATTTTAAATTGTACTACAGTGCCCTCTTCGCTTCTTTCTTCTCTGACCCCCAAGCCCTGTTACCGCTCCCCATCATCACTTGATTGTACACGATCCTTTTCTTGGTTTCAACTTGGAAATGTATGAGCTTTTTAAGTTGAAGGTTATGAATCATATTTTCTTTTAATTCCTGAAGTTCAGTTAGTGAAGTGAATTGAATTATATTCAATGCTTATTGATGATCAAGATTTTAGTCATCTTCTAAGTTTATTCTCATACTTGTCACTGGCAATCAGCCATATTATTGGAATAGTGTTTTAAAATTTTAGCACGTGTCCACTGAATACACAGTGTAGAGCTGAAAAAGGCAGCCCATATGCTGACATGTTTGTTTGTGTTTTTTTCACATTTTAGTGTATGTCAGCACTCAAAACCGATCTCTTTTTTAACCAAATCTGTGGCAGGTTATGTCAGAGATGTTGAGGTATACCTCTGTGATTAAAACAAACAAACAAACAAAAAACCCCCAAATTTGTCTCTAGTGGCTAAGTTTTTAAAATCATATTCTTATAAAATATAAGGTATTACTCTGTTCTTTTAAGTTGTTATACTTTTTTATTTCAGGAAGCTAAAAATTAAAACTTACCATATTAGAATGAAATAACAGTTAAGAGGGACAAGGAGAAAAATGCTTTTTCCTCTTTGATATTTATTTATTTACTTTGTATCTGGCATAGTTCCTCATTTATTTCCACAGCAAACTTAAGAGCTATGAAATGTCCCAAACTGACAGACACAAGGAGCTGGGGGGAAGATTGTAGAGCTCATCAACAGGAGTTCTCTTCATAGGCACTGGCTGACTTCAGAGCCTCTGTGCTCTGCTATGACAAAGCTCCGTCATCACTGAGGCCATGTAGGAAGGTCAAACCATTTTACAAGTGAGTGAAACAATGGAATTATTAGCAGTCAGTTATGACATAGTGCTAGGTAACAATTTTGGTCAGAGAAAATGGCTGCATCTACTATTTTGGAAATGTTCTAACCTGTAGAAAAGTTAAAATAATAAAACTACTAAAGGTATATACCTTCTGCCTAGGTTTACTCTGAAATAATATTTTTCCATTTTCTCTCTCTCCATACACATATTTTTTAACCAATAAAAGGTAAGTTTCAGACACTTACCTTCCTAAGTACCTGAACGTGAATTTTTTAAAAATAAGAATTTTCCTTCTAATTGTACCCAAGGCACTTGACATTAACTCAGTCATATCAAATGTTCCCATTTCCCCAGCTATCCCAAACTGTCTTTTACAGCTGAACTTTTGTGAAGTTTCCTTTTCCAGTCTAGGATTCATCCAGAGTTTGTGTTTTGCATTTGTGTTATTCTCTTTAGAGATACTGATACAAAATACTTTCATCGGTCTCTTTAGTGTATTGTATTGTCTTGTTTTTAATGCCTTTAACTTTTCAAAGGGTTCCGGCTGTCTTTATAATATCCTAATTCTGGATTCATTCAATTATCCTAAGCATTAGATTTACCTGAATGTATCATGTTAAACATTTTTCGCGGTGATACCACATCTGTGATGTTTTATAATTCTGGTAACGTCATGTCTGAAGTCACCTAATGTCCACATAAAATGTGTAGTATGTTCATTTGTGATTAGCATCCAAGACTTAATCGCTTGAATTATTTTTTTATTTTTCAAATAGACAACGACTGAACGCCCCTTCATTCAGAAGCTGTTTCGTCCTGTGGCCGCAGACGGACAGTTGCACACACTGGGAGATCTCCTCAAAGAAGTCTGTCCCTCTGCTGTTGCCCCTGAAGGTAATAGAGTCAGCAACATTAAACATTTCTTTCATTTCCTGTTCTAAATCCTTTGTGACCGAGGCAGGTTATTTGTAACCTGCTTTCTGCATTTGTAAATAACACAGGTTATTTCAGGAAGATATTTTCACTATCTTATAGGGAAAAATATTTTTAAACAGAAGCACTTAATATTTAACATGATTATTACCCTCTTACTGCATCTCTGGTACTCTGGGTCTTGAATTTGTGCATTCAATCAGTTCTGGTAAATATTATTTTTAATCTTCCATTTTGTTTTTTAATTATAAATAAGTCAGAGATGGTAATAAAAAATTATTTTTTAAAAGTTGAAATACTGACTAATGGTTTAGTATTTTATTTTAATTCTTGCTGTTTTCTACTTGGTTCTTTTTTATTCAGCATTGTTCTTTGAGACTGCGAAATTTTTTGTTTTGTTTTATCTGTACTTTATTATTAGTATTTTTTTTTAAAGATATGGTGTACAATTCAGAGTTATGGATACAAGTGTTCATTATGCAGGCACCCTTGTTGTTGAGGGAAATTGCCCTTCTCTCCCCTGACAGTTTCCCTCAACTGCCAATCCCACCCCCCTCCCCTGGCAGTTTCCCGCTACTGAGGCTTTGAAATTTTATAAGTCCATCCAAAAACCTGTCCTGTTTCATCGTCCTCATTTTGGATCTTAGGTTAAGTGGCTTCCCTACAGGCAAAGAAAAAAATATAAAAATTGCTGAGTTCTTTTTTTCTTTATTACAACCTAAGGAACACTAAGAAAATACAGAAAATAATAAAAGAAAAAAGGACTCACAGTCCCCTAGCTCACAGATACCACTATTGACACACAGACACACACACATATGTACCTGAACACTTAAGATATCTCTATATACAGATGGCCCTCTGTATCTGTGGGTTGCACATCTGATTGGATTCTACCAACTGCAGATCAAAAATATTTGGGAATGGCCAGGCACGGTGACTCATACCTGTAATTCCAGCACTTTGGGAGACTGAGGCAAGAGGATTGCTTGAGCCCAGAAGTTTGAGACCAGCCTAGGCAACATAGAGAGATCTCATCTCTACAAAATTTTTTTTAAAAATAGCTAGGCATAGTGTCACATGCCTGTAGTCCCAGGTTCTTGGGTGAGTTAAAGCAGAAGGATCACTTGAGCCCAGAGGTCGAGGCTTGGTGAGATGTGATCATGCTACTGTACGCCAGCCTGGGCAACAGAGTGGGACCCTGACTCAAAAAAAAAAAATTGAGAGAGAGTGGGAATTGAGTGATTGTGTATATACTGAAAATACATAGACTTCTTTTTGGTTATTATTCTCTAAACATAGCATTTATGTTATATTGGATATTATAAGTAATTAGAGATACTTTATAGTATATGGGAGATCTGTGTAAGTTATACGCAAATTATACCATTTTGTGTAAAAGGCTTGAGCATTTGTGGATTTTTGTATGTTGGGGTCCTTGAACTAATCCCTCATAGACACTGAGAGACAAGTATGTTCATGTGCCTGTGTATAAAATGTCCTGGTGCTTTGTTAATCTAATCTTTGCCCTATTACTGACTTAATTACTTAAATCTAGCCCTACAGTTGATTACTAAACTATAAGGAACATTTTCAGTAGCATGCTACTGTATTTATTAATAAACTACATACTAATCAATTTTTTAATTATATATATTAAAAAATAAAAACTTGCCCCTTTAAATCCTTGATGGAAGGAGGTGAGACATTAGTAAACATTAAGGTAATACTTCAGTAGATAATGTTTTCTTATGAGTATAGTCTAAGTTGGGAGATTACAGGGTCACTTGCATGACTTATAACTCTACCACACAGTTCAAGAAGCATGTTGAGTCTAAGGCAGTGGTTGCCCTAAGAAGTAGAATTAGAAAAAATAGTCTTGAGGGTGATGTTGATTTTCCAGATTAAGTGACTAAACAAAGAATTCAGAACTCAAAATGCATGTATCTGGTCTGTGGACGTAGTGATTTTCCTCAGTCAGGTACACTTGCCTGTACCTGCATGAATGTAGCACTTATAAAGTAAAATTTACAATACAACATGCCGGAGACCAGCTGCAGCCGGGTTCAGGGTACCCCAAAGGTGGAGATGGCATCGGCGATTGGGGGGAGAAGAAAGAGAGAGAGAGAAAGAAAGAGACTGGACTCCGGTCTAGTGCAGAAGCGATGTGTGTTATTGGAAATTACAACGGGTCTTTTATATACAAAGTCAGATGTGGG
Organism: Carlito syrichta; assembly: GCF_000164805.1. Lineage (NCBI taxonomy): Eukaryota > Metazoa > Chordata > Mammalia > Primates > Tarsiidae > Carlito > Carlito syrichta. The sequence continues at coordinate 2,885,210 of NW_007253372.1, read as the reverse complement.
AGGGGCATCCCCCACCCACCAGAAACCTTAATCCATGAAAACTTAATCAATGATTGCCTTTAAACCCTTCTCATATGATAATCTTAAAATCCCATAACAAAGGATAACCTAATCCGTGATTGACATATTCTATAAACCTTTTTCATCCTAAGCTGATTGATTTATGCCAAGTTAAACAATTCTATAGAAGCTTAAGTATTTACTTTACAAACGAAAGTGGCCCATCCCAGAATGTTTGGAATGTGGCCCAGTCGAAAGTTCAAAGTGGGCTACCTGCAAGTAACCCAGCCACATTCTTTCAACAAAATGGCTGTCTTCTAAAACTATATTCTACACTTTACACCTTCAATAAATCCTAAGATCATGACCCAGAAGCCTGTGACCAATACTAAGGCTCTTAGATGTGACACGAGTTTGAATTATAAGTTGTGTGAAAGCCGGGCTCGGTGGCTCAGCCTGTAATCCCGCGCCTTTGGGAGGCTGAGGTGAGTGGATTGCCTGAGCCCGCAGGTTCAAGACCCACCTGGGCAGCAAGACCTCATCTCTACAATAAATCAAAAAATCAGCCAGGCGTGGTAACGCATGCCTGTAATTCCGGCTACTTGGAAGGCTGAGGCGGAAGGATCACCGGATCCCAGCGGGTTGAGGCTGTGGTGGCTGGGAGCGGCCACTGCACTCCAGTCTGGGCAACAGAGTGAGACTCCAACTCAAAAAAATAAAAATAAATAAGTTGTGTGAAAGCCAAAACTGCAGTTTGTGGAAGAATGGGAGCAATGAGCTTCTAAAGTTAGCTTGTGGTCGTCCCGGTCTCAAAGTTTTTATGTTTTGAGCTCACAGGAGCTTAATCTGGTTAGTGCTGAGTAGAAAGGGGGAGGAAATGGGGTCAATAGCTCCCGAACACACCCTAGTGGTCTCGGAGTCAACGGCCCTCCTGATCCCTAACGCTCAGTGGGCCTCCGTGGCCGGCTCCCAACAACAACACAATATAATGACTATTTTTATAGCATTTATATTATGTTGAAGATTTTGAGTAATATCTAGTTGAAGGACTGAAGGAACAGACCATTGACCACTACCCAAAATTATTACGGTTGAGCAGGGTTTATTTATTTAAGAGGTTACAGATATATTCTTACAAAGCCTTAGAGTTTCATTTTCCTGTGTTGACTTTTACTAGACTGAATAGTCAAGGGTTCTTGAGATATCTTATACACATCCTCAAATCTCTAGCACTAGTGTAAATGTTTGCTGAACATTCCAATTATTTTGTGTCATTATTACCTTGAAACATTATTTATGATCATTTATCATGGAGTCATTAGCATTAAGTTGTTTATACTATTATTTTAGAGTCCTAATCCATCTTTTCTGCTGTGTGATTTTAGCTTTCAATAAAAGTTTCAGTTAAGTGATATTTTTGAACAGTTTAATAATTTTAAAAGTAAATTTATAGAGCTGTGCAACCCATCACCACAATCTAGTTTTAGAACATTAGCATCACTTCAGAGTACTCCCTTGTTCCTTGTGGGCACCTGATCTCTGTTCCCACTGCCCATCATAAACAATTACTGCCTGTCTTCTGTCTCTGTCATTTGCCTTTTTTGGATATCCCACATAAATGGAATTATCCAAAATGGAGTTTTTTGCAACTGATTTTTTCACTTACATTACATTTTTCAGTCTCATCCATATTGTATCAAGTATCAAGAGTTTGTCCCTTTTTATTGGTGAATAATACTCCACTGGGTGGGTATCTCACAGTTTGCTTATCTGTGACCCAGTTCATGGACATATTTATTGTTTCCAGGTTTTCACTTTTATGAGCAATGCTAATATGAACATTCAGAAATGGATCTTTGTGTGGACGTGTGACTTCATTTTTCTTGTGTGGATTCGTAGGAGCAGAATGGGTGATATGGCAAGTTTGTGTGATCTTTAAAAAAACTGCTAAGCTTTACCAGAGTGACAGCTCCATTTTACAGTCCCACCAACAATGTATAAGGTTACCATTTTCTTCGCATCCTCATCAACATGTATTGCTTCTTGTTTTTATTATTGCCATCCTAATGGTAGCTCATGATGATTTTAATTTGTATTTTCCTAAGGACTAATGATGTTGGACTTGTTTTCATGTGTTCATTATAATTTGTGGATCCCTTTGTTGAAATGTCCATTCAAATCCTTTTCTCAGTTTTTCATGGAGTATTTATTTCCTTATTATTGAGTCTTGAGCGTTATTTGTATATTCTGGATACAAGTTCTTTGTCAGATACATGATTTGCCGATACTTTCTTCTAGTCTGTGACTCATCTTTGTTTTCTTTTGAAGAGTAAAAATACTTAATTTTGTTGATGTCTTGTTTATCAAGTTTTTGGATTGTGTTCAGTTAAATGATTTTTTAAAATTTCTAATAGACGTTCATTTACATGTTTTAAAAAAATCAAAATGTATATAAAGGAATTTAGTAAAAAGTCTCTTTTCTAACTCCTATTTTCCAAACTCTACACAGTTCCCCTTTCTTGGGATAAACATTGTTGCCTGTTTCCTGTATATCTTTAGAGATAGTTAAGTAAACTTTATTTTTGAACTCAGGTAACAGAAAAATGGACTGGGAAATTCCCATATTCAGGAACAATATTACTGTTCTATTTCATTTTCTCCATGTTGTAAGGACGTTTGATTTTAATTTATTTTATGTCTATTATTCTGTATTCTTGAGGATTTTGGAATATACACTAGTTTTTTTCATTTGAAGTGTAATTAAGAGGTTAATAATTTTTATTGCTGATAGAGATGAGATTCATAAGCCTCAGCTGTCCATGGCAGCATTGGCTTTCAGTTACTCATTTCTGTGTACTGCATTTTTCTCTTTTTTTGAATACTTTGTGGTAGTATTTTAAAGAATGTTGAAAAAATGCTGTCTTCCTGTTTTAGTCCATTTGTGTTGTTATAAAGGAATACCTGAGGCTGAGTTACTTGCAAAGGAGAAAAGTCTTATTTCGCTCACAGTTCAGCTGCCTGTAAGATTTGGCATCTGGTGAAAGCCTCAGGCCGCTTCTACTCATGGTGGAAGGTGAAGAGGAGCTGGCCTGTGCAGAGATCACATGGCAAGAGAGGAACCCAAGGGGAGGGCCAGGGGAAATGGCAGATGTTTTATTCACCAGCTCCTGCAGGAACTAGCAGAGTGAGAACTCACTCCCCCCCATTAATCTCTTCATGAAGAATCCACCCCCATGACCCAAATACCTCCCATTCAGCTCCACCTCTAACATGGGGGATCAGATTTCAAATTGAGGCTCAGGTAGACAGATGTCCAAACTATAGCAAACGCTTTTTATCAGTTAAGAGCAATTGAGACTTCAGTTAAAGTTTAACATTCAAATGACTACCTTATTGTACTTTTTAGATGTTTGACAATGTACTTTCAAAAATATGTCATTTTAAATTTACTTCTTTATAGGGTCCTTGATTATTGAGTGATAACATCACAGTGAAACTCAAAACCTTGGAAGAAACGTGTTCTGTAATTGTGCCCTAGTCAGCAGCACAATTGTCACAGATACAGAGTGATCCATATTTGCTATTGCCAGGCGTAAGGGAATCTCTCTTGATATACCTGTGTTTTATCTGTAAAAACTTAATTTAACGATTCTTTTAAATTCAGGAATTGGATTTACTTGAGATTTTTTCTCTTTTGTTAACAAATTTGTTCGTTCACTTCATTTTTATTTCATGGTTGCCAGTTTCTAGATTGTGAGTGTGGTTGAGGAGAGGAAACTTCTTAGAATGGGAAATTAGTTGAGTGTTAATATTGTATCGGCCATCTTTAAAGAATTGTGTAATGGAGACCATCAAATTCGTTTAGTTCAGTCTCTTAATTTTTTTAAATGATTTGCCAAAGGTTTCCACCTCCTCGTCTGTTGGTTTATTCATTTTACCATGCTGCCATTTGTTTTTGTTTTCTTTCTCTCTTTTTCCTTTTGTCCCACTTTTTAGTTTTGTTTAAAATAACATTCTGAAATGCTTGCTTTTTTTCCCTAGCTCTTTATTTTATGATCTGTGTTTAGTATTTAATCCACCTACATGCTATAATCCCTTCTAGTATTTCCTGGTATGGTTTTAGGAACCTGAGCATCTCCTGTTTGTGTTTATTCTGTTTTGTTTTTGTTTTTTTTTTTTTTGAGTTGGAGTCTCACTCTGTCGCCCAGACTGGAGTGCAGTGGCCACTCCCCGCCACCGCAGCCTCGGCCTACTGGGCTCCGGCGATCCTTCTGCTTCA
>NW_007253372.1:2837135-2880809 GCF_000164805.1 Carlito syrichta | reverse complement strand
CGGGTCTCAAACCTGCGGGCTCAGGCAATTCACTCACCTCAGCCTCCCAAAGGCACGGGATTACAGGCTGAGCCACCGAGCCCGGCTATTCTGTTATTTTAATGTTCCTGTATACATTTATGTAATGGTAACTGAGCACATCAGACATGTACATGAAAAGCAGTCACGTGCTTTGAGCTGACACACTTTGTCAGAATACACTTTTGTGTTCACTTTTGCCATTCCTACACGCAGGACACCGCAATACGTACAAGATTAACATGGCCCTGCATAAGAATGGCACCCAAGTTTACGGAGCTATGCATTCTTTTAGAGACACTTTGTTCATTCCTAAATGCCCAGCCTGCCCCACCTGTACATTCTTTTCTGGGTAATACACAGCATGACTTCCCTTGTACTTTTTTGAAGAGTGGGACTGTGAGGCGGCCCCACAATTTTAATGCACAAACCATCCTCTTGAGCGATTTCAGATGCTGTAGGCGGGGCCCTCTGTGTGACAGACTTCTACACACCTGGTTGGTCAAATGCTTCTGTTGACTGGAGGGGTACACACTTCGCTGAAATGACATAAATAGTACCTGTTCTTTTGAGGCACTTTTGATGGTGCCTTTCATTCCAGGAGCAGGCCACATCTCTAACAATAATGTTTTCTTTGAAAAGGCTTTTATCTTTGACTGTTGTCTTCTTGTATTGAAAAAATAATTGTCACTTAAAAATCTGTGGAAGCCGGCTGGGTAGCTCAGCCTGTAATCCCGCGCCTTTGGGAGGCTGAGTTGAGTGGATTGCCTGAGCCCGGGGTTCGAGACCTGCCTGGGCAGGCGAGACCTCATCTCTACAATAAATCAAAAAGTGAGCCGGGCGTGGTAGCGTGTGCCTGTAATTCCAGCTACTTGGAAGGCTGAGGCGGAAGGATCGCTGGAGCCCAGCAGGTCGAGGCTGCGGTGGCCGGGAGCGGCCACTGCACTCCAGTCTGGGCGATCAAGTGAGACTCCGACTCAAAAAAAATAAAATAAATAAAATAAAATAAAATAAAAATCTGTGGAAAGTATCCAAAACATCAAGTCACTGTTTCAGTAAAATCACTGTTGCAGTAAAAACATCAAGTCACTGTTTCAGTAAAAACTGTTTACTGCCTGGTTCAGTATACCGGTAGTTTTGTCAAACTTGAAGCCTTTGGACCACACCTGCACTCACCTGCACTCAGCTTAAGTTGAAAGCGAAAGACGTTAAGATTGGGTGTGTATGGATAAGAACTGGCTGTCATCACATGGTAAAAAGAGAAAGTACTTCATGAAAGTTATGTGGCACCACTGTCTGCTACTCCCTACACCAGATGACTCAGGGATAGAGGCATTTTGTCCTATTTCATCATATGAAAGTCGAATGGACGTATGTTTACGAAGACGTGCTCTAGGTCATTGTTCTCATGGAGTAACTAGTGATGAGCTGCTTTGTGTGTGTGTGTGGTTTTTTGTTTTTTTTTTTTTTTTTTTGGTAAGTGGCTAGGGGAGTTAGTCAAGTTGGAGTAACAGGAAATGACCAAAGGTGAGCTCAGGTAAGTCGTTCTTGTGGTTTCAGCTGTAGTTAGTATGACTCAGAGGTCTAAGCTTCTGTACCAGGCCTGAAGTGAAATACTTTTTTCTTTACTCATTCCAAATAATATACACAAAGCGTCCACAACTTTTATCCTTTCCTTTGGCGAATACAAAACCACTTCACCTGCAAACTTCACCCAGTCATCATTCACTTCCCAGTCTTCTAATGTAATGTGTAAAAACCTGGTAAGCTAGGCTTGTGAGAATTAAAATGGCCATTTATTTCAAGGCTCTGTCGATCAGTCCCCTGTAAGAATTAGGCTGTTTAAACCTGAACGCATCATTGATCTTGTACAGATGGAGCACGTGTGTCAAGAAGGGCTGCCACTTTATTGCAAATCAGAAAGGTCTTCCTGTATCTCTCCCACCCATAAATAGAACCCCGCAACCACTTACCCATCCCAGCTCTGTTTCTGCTCTGCTTTCTGAGAACTTATTTACTCCTTGATACCCCTCAGAGCCACCTTTTAACTTTTGGTTTCCATTTGATGGTGCGGATTTCATTATTCAGTCATTTTCTTTGCATGATGCTGTCTTCTGGCTAGGAGTCTGAGATGTGTAAGATGTAGTCTCTGCTCTAAGGAAACTTCTGGTCCAGCAGGACTGGACAGAAAGGTGTACAGGGTGGTATGCGCAGAAATGCAAAGAATATTAGGAAGTACCTAGAACTGCGGTCTTATTTGTCCCGGAGGAAAGAGTGAAGACTAAGCCAAGTTTTAAATAAAACATGAGCAGAAGTTAGATGAAAAAAAGGGTTCAGGTTACATATTACATATGCCCCGTACCTGCGGTAGAATCCTTCCCTGATTCCCCAGGGCTGGTTGCTAGGCGGGTAATGTGTGTTCTAAAATGTCCCTGCCGTCTTAGCTGAGGGAGGGGTTGTGTTTTTCCACCTCTCCCTTGTACATGTGTGTGAGGTCTTCAGGGAAATCAGAGGCTTTAGATCAGAGGAAGTGAGTGAGATTGATTTATTATTCGTTTGATTAGAACATTGAAAGATACTTCTGACAAGTTGAGGCTGGGAAAGTAGAACACCACCTTTAGATAGTCTAACCTAAGAATGATATTGCTTTATTTTTAACATGCTTTTTGAGAAACCACAGAATAGTTGTTACAAGTAAGAAAAGACCGTATAGTCACATTTTTTTTCTTATGATGGGATTGTGTTTATAAAATGGATTGACTGATGTTGTCATGCTTCATTTTTCTTTTTCAGAAATAAAGCAATTAGAAAACTCTAAATCTCATGCTGTTCATAAAGACAGATTCATCAGGTATTTAGACGAAAATAAAGCTTGCTAATTGATACCTTGTGATTTGAGGTTTGAACCAGCAATAGTCACATTTGTTAGCGTGGTGACACTGTCCCCAGAAGTACTGACACTTCAATTTGCAGGCTCATGGCAGAAATGTAAAACTGCAGTCCCCCAAGCCTCATCAGATGGAGGTTTAGGAGTAAGAGAAGGATGGTTTTATGGTGTCAGTGACTCTTTGAGCTCTCACTTAGCATTTGAATTAGAATGAACTGGCGTCGCACTGTACCTTGCACTATTTAATTTAGACAATCTTTTGTTTGTTTTGTTAGTGGATCTAGGTTTCTTATTTTTTGAAATAAGATGTTTCCAGCTACCACCTCACAGAATGGCTGTGGAGTTTAAATGAAACAAAAGTTGTTTTGAGTGAGACTTTGCAGTCTTTTGTATTTGTTTTAAATTAAAAAAAGAACTGTACTTTTAAAAAATGTACAAAGTAAAGTTATATAGAAACAGTTTGGGTTTTCTTTCTGATGTTTGTTTTTTTGTTTGTTGAATGTTTTTGAGTCGGAGTCTCACTCTGTCGCCCAGACTAGGGTGCAGTGGCATGATCACAGCCACTGCTGCCTCAGCCTGCTGGGCTCAGGTGATCCTTCCACCTTAGCCTTCCAAGTAGCTGGAACTACAGGTGTGTGTTGCCACACCTGAATAATTTTTTGATTTATTGTAGAGATGAGGTCCTGCCAAGTTGCCCAGGCTGGTCTTGAACCCCTGGGGTCAGGCAATCCTCTCGCCTCCGCCTCCCAAAGTACTAGGATTACAGGCATGAACCATCTCACCGACTTTGTTTTGTTGTTTGTTTGTTGATAATTCCACAACGCAAAGACAGGTACTCACTGATATTTGGCCTACACACCAAAGGTACAAAGGTATGAGTCTCTGAATGTAAACCAATATTGTATCTGCTTATAAAGATGAGTTACCTCAGATTATGGCAAGAGTTCTGTGCCACTGGTTTTTACTTTCTTAGAAATTAATTTCTGGACTTGATTTGAAATACCAGAAATAGGATCCGAGGAAGGAAGAATTAAGCGGATTTTACGAAGTCATCTTCATCTTTTGCAGTCAGCTTGACTCTCGTCATATACTTATTAAAATACATTAAAACCTCCTTGAGGCACGAGGGTCCAAAAACAGACTGTAACAGGTTGTTGCTGCTAGTGAAGGTTTTTCATTGAGGAAAACGATAAACAGCAGGTTGTACATTGATTTGGTGTTTCATCTGTGACTCCTCTGAGATACTACCAGCCTGATGTGTAGGCCTGGGTCAGTTGGCGGTCTTGTCAGTCTTACGTGGCGCTCTCTGGTCTTATTGTTTTCTATTCCTCATTGAATATGTATTTTATAGAAGAAATGATCTGGTGTCATTTGCAGTGGGAATTCCAAAAATTCTCCAGATGTAGCCCTTATAAGCAAAGATCTACTGTATACATGTTTAAATAATGTTAGGCTCAGCTTAACCTTTGTGGTTACAATGTTTTTCTTAATTTATCATTATACTATCCTATTCTAAGCTTAAATGAGTCCAGTTCTTTGCCTTGGTTGCTTTATTTTCCCTTCATCTCTTTGCTTTGTTATAACATACTGGCAGCACTGACTAATCTTAGTCATAGAGAATCTCTTAATTCCTAAGTCTCCATTGATACATGCCTTTTCTAAGATCAAAGAAATAGTGCTATTTTCGGTCTCCATAACTGGAGATGATGAGATTTTGGGTCTGACAGGAAGACACTTCTGATTTCCCCGACTTATTGCTCTTTTTTTTAATCTTAAGAAGTTAAATGAATTAACTTGACTTTCCCAAAAGTGAGAAACACGCTTGCACAACTAATATTTAATCTTTAGCACTGGAAAGCCAAATTTTCTAAAATAATGGTATAGGCAGACAATTAAAAGCAAGTCATCTCTTCATTAAAACGAGTTCTGTGGGACTTCAGTCTGTTTATAAACAGTACAACTATTGTCTATATTCTAAATAAAACAATTAAGTTTGAACTATTCTATAGTTCACACGTGACAAGTATTAATGAACCCTGCCCCAAAGTAGAATTACAAAGTCATTTTATAAAAGCAGATTTAAAAAAAAATTCAAAACTTTGTTTTCAACGTTTATTTCTTTATGAACAAGGTTTAGTTTTTAACTTTTATCACATTTTAATCTTATTGTCTGGAAGCATGTGATCAGTTTATTAAAATTTAATACAGTTTACTTCTTAAAATTGTAACTCATTACTGGGTTTTTTTTTTTTTTTTTTGTAATTTAATGTTTGGTTTTTATCCTCCTTACTAAGAATCACAAAGATTATAAGCAAAAGTCCATGAAAGAATTAAATAGTCATGTTTTGAAATTGTTGTTTAAAATGTTAAAAGTCAAGGCTCTGGAAATATTTGAGGCAGAAATAGTAAATATATAAAATAGAAAATTTATACATGGAAAGAGGTATGTGGTATATATTAACTGGGATATTACATGTTCATTAAGACCTGTACTGCTAAGTGAGCATAGATCCGGAAGAAGTTAATGTAAGTATTTTTAAATGGGTTTGTATTTCTCCGATAAACAGCACTCTCCTTCTGTTTGTGATCATGGGATGAAAGCCCTGTACGCTTGTATATGTTCATTTTTACTGCTACATCATGTAGTGTGCTCTTAAGATTGAGATCTCATTCTCCAGGAAGCATTTCTGTCTAAGATTAATTGCCCTTTTAAAATCAGCGTTTGATGTATTCCTCTGGCTATATCCTGGCTTGGTTTCACCCTCTTTGACCTGACCTCGCTGACTATTACCGCCGTGGCTGAGACGAAAGCCTTCAGCGTGATGTATGCACTTCCCATTTCAGCCTGTGGTTTTTCATGTCAATGGAGTCAATTAGTTGGCGTTTTACTAATGAATGTATCAGAGGTTAAAGAATTTGTCAGACAGAACAGAATTGTTCAGACTAGTGGTAATCAAAAAACTCATCTATTTGTTTAAAACTTTTTCAGAAGTAGTAAATATTTTTCAGAACTTTTACCTTCAGTATCACATATTCCAAGATACAAATCAAGTCATTTTCTACTGAATTATCAAGTACAAATAGGAAGCTACAGAGCGTCACACACTGGTCATGCCACTTGACCTTAAAATTTTAGTTCATGTTTACAAGTATGAGCTTTAAACAACTATTCAATTAAACTGAGGGATTTTTTAAAATTAAAAGTATGTAAGAATTTCCCTTGAAGGTACACCATCCGTTTCTTTAGCTTACTTCAAATTAAAAGAGTTTCACACACTTAGTATATTTATTAATAGTTAGAAGGAAATGGAAACATCGCACTAAAATCTCAAGTAACCGGTTTTTAGAGACATATAGGCCATATTCCTTATTGAAATTGACTTAGAAATATAAGAACTAAATTTCAGGTTAGGATGAGAAAGGTCATTAGTAGCCATTAGTAATAGAAATCTTTCGAAGGCAGATTCACTACATACTGCTGTACTTAAAATTTATGACATAAAGATTTTGAAAGTTTTTTCCCTGTCTGAATGTTTTCATCTTTATTTAAAAATAAAGAACCTTACCCAAAGTCTATTAAGCAATATAACTATAGGACAGTAGGGCTCATTTGACTTAGAGATGATGTACTTTACTGAATATGTATGTTGAGAGCTTGTTAAGTAAACCAGAGAGTCTGCAATGCTTCAGGGTTTTTTTTAAATGTCATTTAATTTGCATAATCATTGAGTCTGGGTTTCTGTTGTCTTTTTTTAAAAGTACATTGATTAAAGTCATATGCCATACTGAATAAAAATGAGACTGAATAATTAAGAGTGTATTTACATGAGGCCAAAATCTTATAGTCCTATACATGCCAAACAAATAATTGAATCCATGGTTTTTGTTTACTTTTGGTTTATCTGGTACTACAAGAATTAACTTATTCCCATATCCTTGTATGTAGGAAGGGAATTACTTTTTGCTTCTGTCACTAAATCATGTCCTTTTTAAAATTGGTCTTCTGACCTCATTTGTAACTTATATTTTTTTCCTTTTTTTTTTTTTAATTGGAAAGTGAGCAGGAGGGAGAGATGAGGAAGAAAGACCCTCATTTTACTGAATACTTATGATGCTCAAGCCCTGGACTAGGCTCTCCAGGGTGCTTTGCTTAGATATCTATCCCTAGAGATTCGAATTTTTGGTCCACACCATAGGATGAGGAAATGGAGACTTAGAAGTTGGTGATTTGCCTAAGAATTATGATGGTTTACACTCTCAAAGAAATACTTTGCTGCTCAGGCACCCCAGACCCAGGTCCTAGAGCTGGGAGACATGTTAGCGATCCTCTGCTGTAGGCCATTTTGCACACTGTGGCCGGCAGAACTGAGTCAGGAGCCTCCATGGGCCTTCAGTCAGCAAGCAGGGCTGGGGAAACAGGCTCAGCCTGCGTCCCATCCAAGCTGCCCTGCCTTTCCCTGTGTTCTGTGTCGGGATTCTGCATAAAATTTTGTTTAAAGAAAAATTCTCCATCGGCATGTTCATAAGATTTATTCCGGGGAATATTTTAAAACAGACTTTACCCCAGAGATTGATGCAGAAAGTCTGGAGAGAGGAGCCCAGCTTACATATGTATATATGTTTTTTAAAAATTTCCCATATGATTCTGATGGCCAGCCAGATTTGCAAACTATGAATCTATACAGACACCTTCATTTTACATATAAGGAAACAGCCTCAAACAGCCTCAAAGACCTGCCCAGAGCTTGTCATTGCCAGAATTGGAATTCAAGTTGCCTAACTCCCAATTTGTTTATTATTAGCACCCTTGTTAACTATCAGTGCATGGTTAGCCCTGTCTTTTTAATGTTTCATTTATATTGTTGTATATTGTTACAGTCCTTGTATATATATTTATATGTAGGCATCATTATGTGTGTGTATGTATGAGTGTGTATGTACACACACAAGTAGTTAACCATTGTTTTAACTTTGTAGTTTTCATTACCGACTTGTGTGGTTGTTACGATTTTTCTTTTTTTGCTTCTGTATGTAATTCCTACCATTCTACTCATACAACCAAAATCGGTCTGAATATATTTTTCTTAAAATGTAACATTTCTAAAAATGTTCACTTGAAAGTAGATGCTGGTTTTAGAAAGTGCTGTGGGGACAGTCTACAAAAAAATGAGATGTACTCTTCAAAATTGCCGAAGCTAAGAGATGCACAAACAGGCTAAAAAAAGAGAATAGAGAGACACAGAAATGAAATGCAGTGTATGAATTCTGGCTATTATCTGAATTCATATGTTGGAAGCATTATTACTCCCCAGTGCAACAGTGTTGGGGATGTAAGGCCTTCTGGAAGATGTCTAGGCCGTGAGGGCTTCACCCTCATGAATGGATTAATGCTGGCATGAGAAGGCTGGCGGAAGTTGGTCTGTCTGCCCTTGACCTAACATGTTCCACGTATGAGAAGGCAGCAGGAAGGCCCACACCAGGTACCAGCACTTTGATCTTGGACTTCCCAGTGGCCAGAACTGTGAGAAACAGTTGTTTGTTTGTTTTTTATAAATTACCCAGTCTCAGATATTCTGTTACAGCCACACAGACAGACTAAGCTAGTCCAGGACTGGATCCTAGATTGGAGAAAAATATATTATTGGGATAGTTGATGGATTTGAATTTGAACTGCATTATATTATTATATCAACATTTATATTTTTATTTTGATAACTCTGTTGTAATTATGTGAAATAATATATTAGAAACTACACAGTATAAATTTGAAATTTTTTCAGAATAAAAGTTATCCCCAAAAGTGTCCTGTATAAGAACAGTTCATATAGAACTAGTTTATCTGATCACTGTCTTGAATGTTTGCCTAATTTAAAGCTTCAAACTAATTCTTTAAAAAACCTGAGTGGGCGAGATGCACAGTAACATTTTTCTCCTGAGTCATTTGCTTTGTAATGACATATTTCTCATTCTAGATATTAAGTTGTAGATTCCCATTTTGAAACACCAAGATATATTTACCAAAAACATGGTGTACTGTAGCAATATCATCGAGTACTTCTACTGTTAGAAAAAAGAAACACTAATTTTTTACTTTTTTTTTTTTTGGTTACATCTTGATATTGCCAAAATGTCCCTTCATGTTTTGTTGGTGTTTATGGTAGCATGAATTAAGGTGATAGCATATATACTTGGCTTATCTGGAAATGTGTTTGACTTTTGGTGTCTTAATAACCAAAGCAGTATTTATAGGCATAGCTAGCTCTCAGAAAGTATTCTCAAAACATTGATTTTGTCAGTACAGTTCTTCCAGCAACAGAATTATCTAAGCTTTGAAAAGATTATTGACTAATTATATATGTATCAGGTACTGAACTGGAGTACATAGTAATGAATACGAGAGAAACTTTAATAATTCCAAGGAACTGCTGTGCCATTCTAAGAATCCCTCTGACTACGATTGTGTTGTGGAGTGGGAGGGGTGTCAGAAAACAAACAAATAAATGCAGGTAAAATATTTGGACAGTGTAGGCAGTGATAAAATAAAGCTTTTAAAACTTAAACTGTTCTGTTGGAAGATATGACAGTCCTAGATTCTTTTCCTTAGTTACCTAAATTTAATTAGTGACACTTCTATGTTATAGATTAAAAGTGTCCCCAGCTTTTAAGTAGAGAATTCAGGCTACCTACGTGGGTTCCAATAAGGGGATTTATTGAACTTGTTACACAGTGTTTGAATAGTGCTTTATGATCTCAACTTTTGTGGAACTCAACACACTCCACTCTCTCTTGTGTCAGGGTTGTTCTTTTTCCCCTCAAACACACCAAAGATCATCAGTAGATTGCATGCCGTTACTGCATTTGCTCCCGGGGTTAAATGCTGTTTGAGGCATGGCATTTTGGATGTTTTGCGATTTGTTTCTCATGCTGTTTCATAGTATCCAAAGGTGACTCTGGCTTAAGGGAAGCCTTAGAGATAAGGAACTTTTACTCTTAACACCACTACTCTTTCATTTTTTGACTCAGTGCTAAGTAGGAGGAAGATTCTGTGAATATTAAAAATATTTCAAAGAAATATATAATAAGAATATGAAGAGAATTACACCGGAAATGTTTTCAGATATTCTGAGAAAGATTTAATACAGTAAAACCTGGACAACCTAGAACTTACGGGGGATGAATCATTTCAGATAGTTGAGGGTTTAACCATTTGAATACCAACATTTAAAACAGCTTCCCAAAGTACGAATATCATGCTTTCTACAGGATTCTGCATATAGCGTAATCTTTTATTTATAGGTGATTTGCACCATTATTATTATTATTATTTTTTTTTTTTGAGTTGGAGTCTCACTCTGTCGCCCAGACCGGAGTGCAGTGGCCGCTCCTGGCCACCGCAGCCTCGACCTTCTTGGCTCCGGCGATCCTTCCGCCTCAGCCTTCCAAGTAGCCGGAATTACAGGCAGGCGCTACCACGCCCGGCTGATTATTTGATTTATTGTAGATATGAGGTCTCGCTGCCCAGGCGGGTCTGGAACCCACGGGCTCAGGCAATCCACTCACCTCAGCCTCCCAAAGGCGCGGGATTACAGGCTGAGCCACCGAGCCCGGCTTGCACCATTATTATAAGCACCCATTATTGTATTAACACTGTGATCACTACTATGTTAAAAATTATGTACAGATGCAGTAAAGATTGACAAAAAGTGAAAACAAGTAACGCATGTTGTAAGTTAGTAGTATTATGAAGTGATATCTTTTTTCCAAAATTGTTTTGGAATGTGACATCGTGATTTGAGGGTTTGTTTGGGATGTTTTAACTGATTATCTCAAGCACTGGTAGTATGTTTGTTAGGTTTTTATTCTTGGTATTCTTTTTCAACTCTGTAATATTTTTGTGTCTTCTGTTGACTCTCACCTCCTAGGACTCCGCTGCCTCTAACAGGAAGTCCAATTATTCCTTTAAAAGAGTCTCTTGTTTCAGGTCCCAGCCTGAAAAGTCATTGTCACCATACATCATCAACCCATTTTTCCCAGACAGTAGAGCACTGGGGACCCGAAAGTCATTCTGAAGACAGAAAGAAAAAGTAGGGCCTTTCCCCTTCTTAGAGTTCTGTGCATTCCCTGTTTCCTTGCTGTCGTCTTTCTTGGAAGCTGAGAGGTTTAGCTGTTAGATCACAAAGACACCATACAGGAGACAGATCGGGAATTGTGCTAAAGGAGGGATGCAAAGTTTCTTGATGGTTCCTTTTTTTTTCTTTTTCATTAGAGAAGTTTGGTTTTGTTTTTCTGTTATAGCCCAGCATTTACTTTAAAAGTTGTCAGTATATCACACCAAAATTATGAAAAACACAAAATTAATCTTTAATTTGGAATAAACATTTAAAAGACAAGGGTAAATTGCAGCACCCTTTTGATTAGCAAAAGGATGTTATCAGATCAGTCAGGTTTCAGAACTTACTATCTTAAAAACTCTTGATACCTAGCTCAGCACTTTACTGAACTTCAACCAATGCTTCCATCTATTTTATTAAACATCCTCTCAGATACTAATCTGATTGTTTATGATTTCTAATCACATTTCTAATTTATGTTCTTAAAATATGTATGGACCTACTTCATATACTTGTCATTTTTAATAACCATGTAGTTAAAATTTTAATGTATAACTAAAATAAATTTTGGTCATTGGGTACAGCTGGCTGTTTTTGCCACTATAGTTTCATTAACGTCAAACTTAGGTAAGCACAGTAATTAAGAAAGAAGAATGAATACTTTCACATATAGCTAGAGAATTTTTATCAGAATTCATTTTAAGCCTCAGGTTTCTGTTTTGGGTAATACATATTGCAACATTTGAACTTTCTCCATGTCCACGTTTCCTGTTCAGGGGACAGACAGGTTTAAAATCCATTTAATTCCCTAAGGATTCTCAAAAGGTAACAAATTGTTTTTTCTTTAACTGTTTGGCCTATTGTTGATTATTGTTGGATTTCTTTCTTGGAATAGATGGAGAAAAAAAGAATCAAGTGATGATTCATGGAATCGAGCCAATGTTGGAAACGCCTCTGCAGTGGCTGAGTGAGCATCTAAGCTACCCGGATAATTTTCTCCATATTAGCATCATCCCCCAGCCGACAGATTGAAGGAGCTGCCATTGGCCTGTCCAGAATCACCCTGAAGTGGGATTTACCAGAGCATGTCACCCTTCTGCTTCAGTCGAGTTTGGTGGAGGCAACCTGACCAGAAACCCTTGGCTGCTGCAAGCCAGACAGGAACGAGATGCCATGTCAGATAAGGCCACGGGCAGGTCTTCCTTTGCATCAGGCTGCTTTCCTCCACTGCCGTCATCCAGCCTCAGCCAGGACGTGAAAGGCTTCACAGGACCACTGCAAGTCTCCTGTTTCCATGTAAGATATAATGAAGCTGAAACCCTTGGCCTGAGAAGAAAATGGAAAGATGTGCCACTTGATACGTATTTCTGATTAACAAACAAACAGGGGTATTTCCTAAGGTGACCATGGTTGAACTTTAGCTCGAGAGAGTGGAAACATTGGTTTAATTTTCAAGAGAATTAGACTTAAGAAAGTAAAAGAGAAATTCTGTTATCAATAACTTGCAGTAATTTTTTGTAAAAGATCAAATTACAGTAAACCCATCTTTCCTTAATGAAAATTTCCTATGTTTACAGTCTGTCTATTGGTATGCAAACAATCTTGTAACTTTGATAATGAACAGTAAGAGATTTTTAAATAAAGCCTCTAAATATGTTTTGTCATTTAACAACATACAATTTTGTCACTTTTCAAGGACTTTCTGATGCATATATAGTAGATGTGTTTATACTCTGCGTGTTACCATTTTGACCTGTCGTTGCCGGCATGGGGTAGGTACAGGGCACAGGATGACTTGTCTCAGGAGCTGTCACGGAAGTTCTTGCTGCCTATTTTAAAATCTGTTCTTCACACACTAAAGGTATCAATAATGTAGCTGTTTTTCCTTGTTGTTTTCTCACTGTAAACCTGTCAAATCATCATATGCTAAGCATCTGTATAAGATAATTTTGCATTTTGGGAAAAACCCATTCCTTCCAAGCTAGTGTTTTTCATCGGCTCCAGGTCTAATTTTTCACTGTGGTCCCCTGGCAGCCAGTCTTTGAAGTCTAAAGATTACCTGTCTCTTGGCTGCAGTAGCTTTTCCTTAATTTTACCAAAAATATCCAGAAGTCACTGGAGTTCTTATTCAATATAAGGAAGGTTTGCTGCACTTTATTACCGAGCTGCTGGGATTTTGCCAGTCACACATATTTGTGCATTACAGTTGGTTTCTTGTGAGCTATCTTGCTGTCCATAATGAATGTTGACCCACTTGAGTATGCTAAAAAACATATAGAATCATGCAGTAATGGTTTTAGATTCCATAATAAAAATGAATGTTTTTCTTATAAAAATTATATGAATGACGCTGAAGTGAGATCCTACAAGTACTCATTGCTTCCTTTTTCCTTTTGTGATTTTCACTGATCAATAGCAAATTCATTCACAGAATGCGATAAAATTGGTCAAAGATCAAATATTCTGGGAAGAAAATTACAAGGCTCAGTCATAAAGAATACCATAAAGTACCAATCACAGAACAATGGAAGTAGAAAACCATTGGCCACTATAAATAAAATGAAAAGTGCCATTTTAGCAAAGGCAGGAAAAAATTACAATATTTGAGTTATGTAAGGATTAAAAAATCCACTGACTTGTATTTTTGCAAAAAGACGTTGGTCTGAATATGATTATTCACATTAAGAGTGTTTAATCGTCTGTTTGGTTTGGGGATTTTCCCCTGGATGTTTTGACAGACTAAAATGAGCTTCCGTGAGCAAAAGGATCAGAATGCCAGGGAGTGCTTAGCCTGGTGAGAACGTAAGGCAGGGTGGTCCTCCACACATGAGACCAGTGTCCGGTCATTGTGGTGGACTCCAGTGAGCTCCGGATCTTTCCTTCCAGATTTTAAAGTCCATCTTATCAAACCATTGCCCATTGTTCCTTGTTCGTTATTGCACCAGCATCATAACTTTATTACTCTAATCCCAGGTAAGTCAAGCCCCGAAGGAAGAATAAAACCAGAAATTAGTGCTGACTTAAATATCTATTTTTGTTTCTTTTTATTTGAATATTTAAATTTTATGGTTTATTAAAAATTTTAATAAATGTTGTGTCTGTCTTTATTTCAAAAGTTGGGAATGTTATTTATATAAAACAAGTTACCTGTTGGTGAAATCATTCACATTTCCTGCATCTTAAACCTGTCCTAAAAGTTTCTCGGAGAAATAAAAAGGATGAGGATAAAAGAGAGTCTATATGAAAGAAAATTGGAGAGGCCACAAATCTCAGTATACTCACTTGACTCATCCTTGGTAAATAGTGATCCCCTTGGAAAATAGATGTTTTTAATTATTGGCATTGTTAACTAGGAAGAAAAAAACTTCAGACAAATGAAGTCCAGTCATTGCTTGTCCTTCATAACATTGATTCTCGGTTGGAGCACTTAAGTACTGACTATGGATAGAGTTGAATTGATAAGTACGATGATTTTCTTGTAGACTATTTGAGGTAACCTTTACTTCCTTTCAGTTTTCAGAAATTTGGTTTATGTGGGTCGCACCAGAGAACAACAGTCTCACTTTTTATTTATCATACTATTGATATTTAGGTCTGAGGTAAGTTGGGTTTCCTGTTATAAGTGCCAACATGGTTGAAATGTAAGTGTAGAATCTTGGAGCGTGATAGGGATATCAAATGTGACCATATTTAGGAATGTTTGGACCCCAGTCATCATCAGTTACTGGTTGGAATCAGGCAGAGTACCTACTTGTCTCTTTTGAGTTCTGTCATTCTCTTAAATGTTTCTCTAAATATATTTATCTCCTGGTCTGGAAGTATTAAGAGTTACAGGGGTGGTAGGGAGGAGAGAAGAGAGGCATGCCTCTTTTCACATCATTTAAGACATTTTGTAGTTACAGAAATTGATTTACTATGTTGCTTCTTTTGACAGAAGGATCTTGTAAATTCTCTCTAACATAAATTATAAACTGGATTCTCCACACTTCTTAGCAAATGTAGCACTATTATGGAATAGAGTGGGCTCAATATAGTAACCATAGAGTGAGAGACTCCTTTTTTTCGATAGTTCACTAGTATTTAGGTTTTTAAATACTTAAGCATTTTTGTTAACTGCATTGATGTGTTAGAATGATAAGCAGTGAGATAAGGACAAATTTGAAGATTCAGAGTGTCGGTATACTTTGACATATCAAATTGATTCCTCTGAAAGTGATCCATTTGGCCTGCCCTCTGTATCTTCCCCATCTCCACAGTTCAAGGATAAAGCACAACCAGGCCTTTTTGTTGATACTTAGTGGAGTGCCTAGCACTTAAGTTGATGCTTAGCAAATGTGTTACTTAAAAAATTAAGGATTGCTTAATGACACTTTAAAATGAGTGTTGTATATTTCTGGTAAAAAAAAAAAATACTAGCTATAAAAATAGGAAGAACCTTGTCATTTAGAGATCAGTGTACAAAGTGCAGTTGGTACAGACTGGCATTAACAATGAAGACTTGCTTACTCAAATTGGCTACTTTCAGTAGGAACCACTGTGGACCAGATCTGTGCGTCAGTCCACATTCATTTTAGTTGCAGTGTAGACCGCAGCTCATCTCTTCTGTTTCAACATCAGTCTAATTTAAGCAGCGCCTAAAGCTGGAGCAGTTCTCACCAAGCATCTGGAGGTATTTATTAATTCTGACCTTTTCATAAATGAGTGGTTTGTGTCTTGCTTTGCCTCTAAGACTTTACTTCTGAAAATGAGAACTCTTTCATCCAGCATTTCCCAAACTTTCCTGATAGATTTTTTTTTTCCCTGGTATCACAACATCCTATTGCACTTTAGCTTGGGAAATACTACCTTCACCAAGTCACTAGATCCTAATGACCTAGCGTTTATAGCATATATCTTATTCGCCCCTTTCTGACAACTCTTTGGCTGTTTGAAAAGCTCTCAAGCTTCTGACTCATCTCCAAACAAAATAGCTCTAGTCTGGCCATTCCTTCCTCCTCATGTGTCCCATTTTGTCAGTGACACTCTTGGAAGTCATTCACTAAGTGTAGCTGTACATGCCAAGGTGTGTGCTATGTGCAGGGGGTGTGGTCGTTTAGATTTTCATATTACAAGTCTTGGGTGCATAGTCCTGCTGCTCAGCAATGCTGTCTTCTAACAAACCACATCCAGAATAAGATTTAGTAGAAGGACTGGAAACTAACTACAGGTACACTTAATGAAACATCCATCCACATATAAAAACGAAGGCAAAGCTGGGCTCGGTGGCTCAGCCTGTAATCCCACGCCTTTGGGAAGCTGAGATGAGTGGATTGTCTGAGCCCGCGGGTTCGAGACCCGCCTGGGCAGCGAGACCTCATCTCTACAATAAATCAAAAAATCAGCCGGGCGTGGTAGCGCGTGGCTGTAATTCCGGCTACTCGGAAGGCTGAGGCGGACGGATCGCCGGAGCCCAGCAGGTCGAGGCTGCGGTGGCCGGGAGCGGCCACTGCACTCCAGTCTGGGCGACAGAGTGAGACTCCAACTCAAAAAAAAAACCCAAAGGCAAGTTGTCAATGGATTGGAGAAAACCCCTTTTCAATCCTTAGGTAGGAGAGTAGATAGAATTAAAAGTGAATATTCACTCTCAGGGAGTCACCATCAAGCTAGCCAAGAGAGCCACAGGGTTGAAATGTGGTATTCTATGAAAAGAATCAAGAGCCCCACATGGAATGCGGCTGAGGTCAAGCAGAGCGGGACTGACTGCACAGATGGGTGATTTTCTGTGGCCCTGGCAGATAGAGTAGCGTTTCTGAGCTCCAGCTGGATACTATGATTATTTGGGAGGTGATGACCTTGTCTTTGTGTTGTCTAGTGCATCTTTTCCAAGTATGTTACCATGAGCTTACGTCTGTAAGTTGAGTTTTGATATTCTTGTTACTTTTACAAAGACAGTAACCCATTGGCCTGTATGCTGAAATAGGTCCCCACAATTATGTGTGAGCCTGGGTAAAAATATCCCTCTCAGCCCTTTTGTGGGTATGCCGTCCCACCCAACCATATCTCCTGAAGAGTTTGGTCATTCCCAGCACCTGTATTTCTATAGCTGCTTTAATCACTGTTGTGAAAGTTGTTATTGTGTAACATGAGTGTCCGCTTACCCTGATGTCTCTGATACATTGTAATGACACTGGTATTCAATGAATTGTGACAGAGAAAGTTATTGATGGTGCCAGAAAGGACCACCAGGCCCTGAAGCCAACTTTTAAAAGGTGAGGGAGAAAACTGGGTAAAAGCTAAGTAATTTGGGGACTGGTAGTACAGAAGACCCTTGGAGAAAAAAAAAAAAAAAATTTCCAGGTGGGTTGTGATTAGCAAAAGTCTCAGATGTATGGTAAACATCTCATTCTAGGCAGAACAAAACCCACACGTTATTAAAGGGGAACATTGAGAACAGCTCAATAAAATCGACTTTAACTGCTAATACTGTGTTGGGCATATTCTTCTAGATTTTCTAGAATTCCATGTGATTCATTGGATTATTCAAACATGTTTTGAGCGAATAGGGTAGTGGATATTCTGGGAAGAACAAGACACAGCTCTGAACTTAAGGAACCTCTATGAGAAGAGAAGACAGAAGTACCTATGCAATATACTTGGAAATTGCAACGAGCGGCGCAAATAAAGCAAACACTCTGAGGAAATAGAGCTGAGAGAACGATCTACCTTGAGCTAACTTAGATGACGCCTTGCTTGGCCTCTCGGCGTTTGACACTTGGTCACACCTTGTTTCACTCTTGAAACACTTTCTTCACTGGGCACCACGCCCTCCTGGTTTCCTCCTACCTCAGCACCTCTGTCGGTTTCTCTGCTTAAGTCCTAAATGTTGTCATGTCCCAGGGCTTGGGCTCTGGCTCTCCTTAGCTACACAGTGCACCAGCTCACTCTGAGGCTTTTAACACTCTCTGTGTTACCTCCAGGATGAACCTCTCTCCTGAGCTCCAAACCCAATACTCAGCTGCCTACTTGACATCTTAGGTGTTTAGCAGGTCAGATTTTTTTTTTTCAGGGATGGGTCAAAGTAGAACTCTTGACTGCCCTCACACCTGTCCCTCTCCCATTCACTCACTTCCATCTTAGTAAATGCTAGCCAGTCACCCAATCCCCAAACCCAAGAACCCTCCTTCCTTCCTCTTCTCACACATACTGTAGATATCAGGTAGACTGCTGAGTGCACCTTAAAATCGACTGCATATACCCACTTCTTACCACCTTCACTGCTACCAACTACCATCTCTTACCCTGATGACCACAGGGCCTCTCATCTGGTCTCCCTGCTTTTCTTCTGGCTTCCCTGTCTTCAAAATAGTGTGTTTCTTAAAACATGCCGGTCATGGTGGCTCACGCCTGTAATCCCAGCACTTTGGGAGGCAGAGGCGAGAGGATTGCCTGAGTCCAGCAGTTCAAGACCAGCCTGGGCAACTTGACCTCATCTCTACAATAAATGAAAAAATTAGCTGGGCATGGTGGCGTGTGCCTGCGATTTCAGCTACTTGGAAGGCTGAGGTGAAAGGGTCACCGAAGCCCAGTAAGTTGAGGCTGCGGTGGCCATAAGTGTGCCACCGCACTCCAGCTTGGGTGACAGAGTGAGACTCCTATTCAAAAAATAAGAATAAATGACATCATGGCAGTCCCTTGATCAAAACTTTTCTGTTTCTTTCCTTTCCATCCCAAACGGATCTAGACTCCTTACCCAGTTCACTTCAACCTGTCTCTGCATCTGACATCTGTTGCTCTCTGCCTCGGCTACTTTACTATAGCTGCATGGACCTTCTTGTGTTTCTTGTCCCTTGAAGATGTTGGGATGATCCCTCCTGCAGGGTCTGCAGTTGAGGTCATCTCTCCCTGGGACTGTCCCTGGTTCACCTCCTCACTCCATCCAGGAACCTTATAGGTCACCTTCTCACAGAGACTTTCCTGACCACGCCCAAGCCTCCTCCCAGCCTCATCTCTCTGGCCTTCACGAGTCCCGTCATCACATTCTCTCCCCTCTTCATGGTATGTATCTCACTTGAAATTATATATTTGTTTATGGCTGTATAGCTAGCAGTTCTTGAATGTTTACAATGTCTCAGGCACTGTTCTAACTGCTTTTGAAGTATTAGCTCATTTAATGTCAGAGCTGTCTGAGATAGTTGCTAATATTGTCCCCGTGGAGAAACTCAGACACAAGACAAGTAACTTTCCCAGCATCAGGAGGTAAGTGATAGAGACAGGATTGGAACCCAGGCAGGATGAAGTATTTGCTGGATGCGTTTTCGTAACTTCTGAGTAGGTTAGGAAAAGCATCATGGAAAAAGTGGCTCTTGAACTGGAGCTTGAAGAGAGTAAAATTGGGGAAGGAGAGAAGAAAAGTGACAGTGAGTTGCACAGAGCTGCATGAACAAAAGCTCAGAGGGACGGTTGTCCATTTGGACAACGGGTCCTGCAGGAGAGAGAGAAGGATACATAAAACAGAAAAGGTATACTCCAACAAGATGATGGGAAGCCTTAAGTGTCTGGCTAAGGAGATGAGGTTTTATTTGATGTGCAGTGAGACACTGAGTATTTTTAGCAGTAGGAGCATATGTTCAAAGCAATCTTTTAAGATGCTGACTGTGATGGTAGCACGTAGGGAGGTTTAGAACTAAGCCTGTATCTAAACCTAGAAGAACAATGACAAATCACCATCAGCAGCTGAGTCAATGGTTTTCCACCCTTTTTTCGGCAGCAGAATGCATAATGTGTTCTCTTTTTTTCTTCTTTGAGTCAGGGTCTCACTCTGTCACCCAGTCTGGAATGCAGTCACAGCTCACCGCAGCCTCAACCTCCTGGGCTCAGGCGATCCGCCTCAGCCTTCTGAGTAACTGGGACTACAGGTGTGCACCACCACACCTGGCTAATTTTTTGATATTTTTGTAGAGACGAGGTCTCACTATGTAGCCCAGGCTGGTCTCAAAATCCTGGGCCCAAGCCATCCTCCTGCCTCAGCCTCCCAAAATGCTGGGATTACAGGCGTTAGTCACTGTGACTGGCTGCATTCTTCATTAAAACTTGCCCAACCATCCAGTGAAACAGGTAGCTTTTCTGGTTGAAGCAGGGCCACGGCCAGCACAAAGGCTGACCTGCCCACTTCCCCCGGTCTGCTGTGCCAGCCCTACTGGCACCAACTCAGGACTTCTGTGCCCCTCAGACAACCGATGGAACACCTCTGACCTGGACCTGTTGGTAATTAAGTCTAATGGATTTCAAACCAAAAGCAAGACAAGGCTGACAGTGGAAGGGGAGGGGACATTGAAGAGAAAATAGAGGAAGAATCAACTGAGACACAGGAGGAAGAAGTCAAAGGTGATGCAAAATCTACGAAATGGGGAGATTCATTACCCAAAAAGGGATTTCATTGGGGAAAACAGATGGCAAAACAGTTTGGAACCAAGATTAAGTACTCAGACTCAAGGCATTAAGACAGACGCTGGTTCTCAATGGTTCTGGTGGAGTGGCTCTCAAAAGGACAGAGCCCTGTGCCCCGCCTCCTCCCCAGCAGGCAGTTCAGTTCATTGGGCAGGCCCCAGGTATCATGATATGGATAACCTGAAGTGATTCTGATTCACCCTATGAAAAGGTCTTTGATATGGAATCATAACTGCACACTGTGACCCTGAGGCTGCAGCTCACGAGAGAGACCTGGAAGGAGCCGTTGGAACCAAGAGTTTGGCATGGAATCGAGTCAGTCATACCTGCCAGTGGCTTTCACATCTGTCTACCTCTTCCATGATCACTGCAAACATCTGTCTATGACAGCAGCCTCAGAACTGTGTTCCTACATGCACTCCTGACCTTTGATTCCTTTCTCCTTCTGGCAGCCAGAAAGATCATTGAAAACTTCAGGTTAGGTTGGGCGCAGTGGCTCAAGTCCATAATCCAAGTACTTTGGGAGGCCGAGGTGGGAGGATTGCTTGAGCCCAGGAGTTCAAGACTAGCCTGGGCAACATAACGAGACCTCATCTCTACAAGAAAAAAAAAATGTAGCCAAGCATAGTGGTGTGCACCTGTAGTCCCAGGTACTCAGAAGGCTGAGGCAGAAAGATCACTTGAGCTCAGAAGATCAAGGCTGCAGTGAGCCGTGATCATGCCACTGCACTCCAGACTGGGTGACAGTGAGACCCATGACTTAAA
Source organism: Carlito syrichta (assembly GCF_000164805.1). Classification (NCBI taxonomy): domain Eukaryota; kingdom Metazoa; phylum Chordata; class Mammalia; order Primates; family Tarsiidae; genus Carlito; species Carlito syrichta. The sequence goes on along the minus strand of NW_007253372.1, from coordinate 2,859,602 downwards.
AAAAAAAAAATTCAGGTTAGGTCCAGTTTGTCTCTGCTTAAAATCCTTGGATGGTTTCCTTCTGCCTTTAGGATAAAGTCCAAAATCCTTACCATGTTAAAGACTTTGCAAGGTCTGGTTTCTCCCCACAAAAATCCCCAATGGAGGATTCTTTTTTTTTCTTCAACCTTGTTCCTCTTCTTCATGACCCAGTATTTTATACCTCTCTTGGGATCTCAGAAGCCTGAAACTTCCTCTTATTACAAACTCCTGCGTCTACTCTTTTCTCTCCCTGGAATGTCTGTCCTCTCACCTACCCCCCATCCCCCACCCCTTTGGCTTGCTCATTTCTACTCATTCTTCCTCTCGAATCCTCCAGAATTTCCAACTAGCCAGGCCCTTCCTGGTAAGATTGCCAGATGTGGCAAATAAAAACACAAGACACCCCATGAACGTTGAATTTCAGATAAACAAGAAATAATATGCGGTATTTGGGACATACTCATACTAAAAAGAATTTGTTGTTTATCGGAAGTCCAGCTTTGACCGGACGCTCTGTATGTTATCTGGAAACCCCACTTCCTGAACTAGAAATGGTCATGCCATCCCCTAGCTCCGTCCCTCTTATAGCTGTGTCCCCTGGTAGGCTGCATGTTCTGCGAGGACAGGGACTGGAGCGGCTTCGTTCACCAGTGGGCCTCACATAGTGCAGTGGCATGTTATGAGCCCTCAATAAAGATTTATTACATGAATGAAAACAGTATGAAACGATTGAAGTTCCAGAGAGAGGCCAGATTGAGGATACTGTCTGGGAAGTTTTCTGCGTGGAGGTAAACTTTGAAGTGGGAGGGAGGGGGAGGGGTGGCACCCTAGAAAAGATCTAAAGTAGAGAGAGAAGAGGAGCCCCTGGGGAACACCCGTATCTTAGTGACAGGAAGAGAAAGAAGGGCAGATGCTGGAGACACCAGTGCTAAAGAAAGAATTCATAGGTCAGGTGCAGTGGCTCACGCCTGTAATCCCAGCACTTTGGGAGGCTGAGGCGGGAGGAATGCTTGAGGAAGACCAGCCTATGCAACATAGCAAGACTTCGTCTCAACAAATTTAAAAACTAGCCGGGCATGGTGGCTCACACCTGTAGGCCCAGCTACTTGGAAGCCTGAGGCAGAAGGATTACCTGAACCTAGGAGGTCAAGACTGCGGTGAGTCGTGAGCATGTCACTGCATTCCAGCCTGGATTGTAGAGTGAGAACCTGACTCAAAAAGCAAACAAAACTAAAAAACAACATATGCACAAACTAAACAGGGGCCTAGGGAAATAACAGAGTGCAGGCCTTTGGATTTGGCGGTTAAGTCCCTGGGACTGTCAAGAGAGCTGTTTTGAGTCTGGTGGCTATCAGGTTGTTAATGACTCTTAGGAAACGTAATGGTAAGACAAGAAAAGATAAGACTATATATAGCTCAGTTAGCATGGTGGAAAGAGAAGGTGATTGTCCTGGTGATAGGGGCCATAGATAGTCTGGGAGGAAATGGAGAAGATAGAGGAGAAAGAGGAAGAATCTGCTGGGTGCAGTGGCTCATGCCTGTAATCCCAACACTTTGGGAGGCTGAGGCAGGAGGATTGCTTGAGCCCAAGAGTTTGAGAACAGCCTGGGCAACATAGCAAGACCTTGTTTCTATGAAAAAAATAAAAAATTAGCTGGATATGGTGGCACATACCTGTAGTCCCAGCTACAAGGGAGGCTGAGGCGGGAGGATCGCTTGAGCCCAGGAGTTCAAGACTGTGGTGAGCTATGATCATGCCACTGAATTCCAGCCCGGGAAACAGAAAGCCACTAACCAATGAAGGGAGGAAGTAAAACAAAATGAAATGGCTGTAATAACCATTGTTCACATTACTGTCCACATAGCAAGATATGTCTCTAAAAAATAAATTTAAAAATTTTAAAATGCTTATGTATATCTCTAGTATTAATTCCCTCAGTATCAAGCAAGGAGTTACCTTTGGAATTTGAAACTGTATTGCTTTGGAGTGGGAGAAAATGGAAAATTGCTTAAAAGCAGAATATGATCTTGATGAAATACTTACCTGTAGTGAATTATTGATTATTTATTTATTTGAAGGATCTACTGTTTGTTAATTTAAAGGGAATAAAAAAGAAATGTTATCTTAAAATATCTCGTGTGTATTAATATGATTCATTGTTAATGGTTTAGCGATGCTTTTAAAATGTTTACATTTAACAAAGTAATACTTTTTGACAGAAAAGCACAATACAGTCATGCACTGATTAACAGCGAGGACACACTCTGAGAAGTGTGTCATTAGGCAATTTTGTTGTTGTGTGAACATCATAGAGTGAACTTACACGGATCCAAATAGTACAGTCTACACACCTGGGCTATGTGATCTAGCCTGTTGCTCCTGGACTATAAGCTTGCATAACATGTCTGTACTGAATACCGCAGGCAACTCTAGCACAGTGGAAAGTATGTGTGTATCTAAATACAGAAAGTTTCAGTAAAAATACAGAATTATAATCTTCTGGGACTACCCTGGTAAATGGGAATTGTCATTAACTAAAACATTGTTATGCATCACACTGCTTTATAATACAAGTGTGCTGTTTACAAAATAACTGTAGGATTTATTTTTTAAAATCCCTAGTATAGAATATATAAACCAAGATGAGCGTCCTTCTTTTTCAATCCCATCGCGTATTTCTGTCACCTCATCTAAAACTTCATTGGAAGATGATATTAGAGCGAGGACTTGACGGGCTCGGTGGCCTCACGTCCATCGCCCAGCCATGTGCTGGAACCCACAAAAGGCAGAAGGTTCAGAGGGAATCCAAGGATGAACCTAAAAATAGCTTGTTGTAACCCAGCGGTCTCCAACCTTTTTGGCATCGGGGACCAGTTACATGGAGGACAAGTTTTCCACGATGAGGGTGTTGAGGAGGGGATCATTAGGCATTAGAGTCTCATAAGGAGCGGGTGACCCAGATCCCTCACATGCGATGTTCACGATAGGGTTTGCACTCCCATGAGAATCAAATGCTGCACTGATCTGTCAGAAGACAAAACTCCTGTCACTCACCTTCTGCTGTGTGGCCAAGTCCTAAAAGGCCAAGGCAGATATGGGTCTGCCACCTGGGGATTGGGGACCCCTGTTGTAACCTATAGCCAAAATTCAAGTATTTCTTTTTTTTTTTTTTTTTTGAGTTGGAGTCTCACTCTGTCGCCCAGATTGGAGTGCAGTGGCCGCTCCCGGCCACCACAGCCTCGACCTGCTGGGCTCCGGCGATCCTTCCACCTCAGCCTTCCGAGTAGCCGGAACTACAGGCGCGCGCTACCATGCCTGGCTGATTTTCTGATTTATTGTAGAGATGAGGTCTCGCTGCCCAGGTGGGTCTCGAACCCGCGGGCTCAGGCAATCCACTCACCTCAGCCTCCCAAGGGCGCAGGATTACAGGCTGAGCCACCGAGCCCGGCAAAATTCAAGTACTTCTTCCTCTAGAATCATTCTTTTAAATTTGTTTTTCATTTCAAACCATACATGTACATAATTCAAAAGGTTCCGAGAGTGAAGAGTGCAAGTCTCCCCCTCCCTTCCTCTCTCTCTTTCTCTTTCCCTCATCCCGCATCTCTTCATCCTGTGACTCCTTTGCTTAGCTTCTCTCTGTTAACCAGTTTCCTGTGTGTTTTCAGAAAGTGGCTGGGCACTTATGACATGTGTGTGTGCACATGTGTCCGCACATAGGAGAGTCACATACTATTCTCTCTGTGCTATGATTCCTTTTTTCACTTCACATATTTTGGAGATGATTTCATACTGATATACAGAATCTGCCCTGTTCTTGCCGATAGCTGCACAACTGAGTGTGGTTCTTCATAATTTTTCCCAAATTTAATTTTTTTCATAAAATAGCAGGCAAGTGAATATGTTTAGCATGTAGGCCCATTAAGGAGGAATTGCCACAGGGCAAGTTAACATCCCTCTAAACTGTCTCTTTCCACCTCCAGAGACCACATGGGAAGCTTCCAGCCCCTGCTAACTCTGCCGCACAGTTCTCGAAGACCCTGCTGGGTTTCCCAGGACACTAGAACCAAACTGGGAGAAGATGGTGTTCACCCCCGCTGGTCAGCGGGCCTGCGCATCAACTCCATTGAGAAATGCAAGAACTAAGCTGATGCCCCAGCATTTCCATGCCTGTGGATGAACATTACGGCCATTCAAAGCCAACGCTTACATCTGCATGCTTTCTGGAAGATTTCTAAGGATGCAAACATAATCACCGTGTCCAAAAATGCACAGCCAGTAGGCAACTGGGAGGCCTCATTCAACAAAGACGGCTCTGGGGTTCAAGTCAGCAGGCACCCCTCCGCTCTGGATCCAGCCCCTCGTGCATTCAGCACAAATTTGAAGACATTTACTATGTTCCAGGCACAGTTCTGGGTACTAGAGATACGATGACTGAAAGACAGACAAGGCCCCTGCCTGCATGGAGTTTACATTCAGTGAGGAATGTACAGACAGACTCTACTGTTCAAAACCAGTCTGATCCTTCTCATTCTTGTCATCACCTTCTCTCTTGTCCCTCTCTTCTCCTTTCTTTCTCTCTCTCTGCCACTGTTTCTCTCTCTCTCTCTCTCCACTCTATCACTGTTCCTTCTCTCACTCTTTCTTCTCTGTCACTGTTCCTCTTCCTCTCTCTTGTTTTTTTGTCCTCTCTGTCACTGTTTCTCTCTCCTCTCTGTTACTGTTTGTCTCTCTCTTTGTCCTCTCTGTCACTGTTTTTTCTCTCTTCTCCTTTTCTCTGTCACTGTTTCTCTCCTCTCTATCACTGTTTTTTTCTCTCTCTCTCCTTCTGTCTGTCATTGTTTCTTTCTCTGTGTCTCTGTCACTGTTTCCTCTCTCACACTGTTTCTCTCTCTCTCTCCTCCTCTCTGTCACTGTTTCTCTCCTCTCTGTTACTGTTTGTTTCTCTCTTTGTCCTCTCTGTCACTGTTTTTTCTCTCTCCTCCTCTCTGTCACTGTTTCTCAGATCCTCTCTATCACTATTTCTCTCTCTCTCTCCTTCTGTCTGTCATTGTTTCTCTCTCTCTGTCTCTGTCACTGTTTCCTCTCTCTCACTGTTTCTCTCTCTCTCCTCCTCCTCTCTGTCACTGTTTCTCTCTCTCTCTCTCTCTCTCTCTCTCTCTCTGTCCTCTCTGCTACTACTGCTTCTCTCTTTTTCTCCACACTCGCCCCAATCTCTCCCCCTCTCTCGCTCTCACTTTCACTCTGTCTCTGTCTTCCACCTTTTCTCTCTATCCAACTCATAAGACTCCATGCTTTGCTTATCTGGGATGCCTTTTTTTTTGTCTATGTTCATCCACTTATCTTCCAAGTGTTTTTAAGTGTCTTTGTGCTCCCCGAAAGCATCAGACAAACTCAGATTTAAAAATCTCCCACAAAATACCCAGCTCGTCCTCCTCAGATCTGCCAAAACCTCCTGAGAAACAACTAGAAACTATTGGAGAGGAGGGAGGTTAAGGAGACGTGACAACTACACACAATGTTGTGCCCAGATGGGACCAGGGAACAGAAGACAAGGAGAAACTAAGGAAATCAGAATAAAATACGGACTTTAGTTAATAATAGTGTATCAGTATTAGTTCACTTGCTGTGACAGAAGAGACATAATAATGTCAGATGCTAGAAATTGGGGGAGCTGATCCAGAGGTCAATGGGAACTTTGTAAATATAAAACTATTTCTTTATTTATTTATTGAGTTGGGATCTCACCCTGTCACCCAGGCTGCAGCGCAGTGGTACAATCATGGCTCACTGCAGCCTCAGCCTGCTGGGCTCAGGTGATCCTTCCACCTTAGCCTTCCAAGTAGCTGGATCTATAGGTGCACACCACCACGTCCAGTTAATTTTTTTATTTAAAAGACAAGGTTTTGCCAAATTGCTCAGGCTGGCCTCAAACCCCTGGACTCAGCCAATCCTTTCGCCTCCACCTCCCAAAGTGCTGGGATTGCAGGCGTGAGCCACTGTGCCCGGCTCACGCTTTATTCTTTGCTCAGATTGTTCTTGCTTTGGCCACTGGAGATGTCAAGTTAGCTCTTGTATCCCTTGACATACGCCACCCATTTGTTTTTTGAGCACTTCCTTACCTGCTGGCACTACTCATCCATGCCTCATCCCAGACCTAGAATTAGCCATTTCTCTAAGGAACTTGGTTCTTTTACTTGGGGAGGTTTGTTTTTAAATTCAAGCCTCAGCATCTTATACTCACCCAATCACTCAGTCAGTCAATGAATATTTATTTATACTCAACTCTGATGCTAATCCTACTAATCTTTAGTAGATGCTAATCTTTGAACCAGACGCTGGATACACAAAGAGGAACAAGACAGACAAAACCCCTGCCTTCAAAAGCTAACCATGTGGTTGAAGATAGACCATGAATGAGCAAGTCTCCACAATGGAATATTTACTTACAAGTCTGGTACGTTCTCCGAAGAGAAGGGACAAGGGGCTGAGATTTAAAATAACCCAAGTCAGGAGCTGAGTGAGCTCATGTAGCTGGAAGAAGCCGTTGTGAGTGGCTGGTGTTTAGGTAGAAAGCTGAAAGATGATAAGGAACCAATACTTTAAAGAACAGGGGAAGCAGTGTTTTCAACCTGCAGAAGAATGGGTTGTGGCTAGCTTAAAAAAAAAAAAAACAACCAATATTATTATCTTATAAAACTTTTTCCCCTTTGTGTAAGAGTTGATGTATTTGCTGGTTCATTATATAAAATGCATTTCTTAATGGGGATTATAGTAAAAAAACAAAAAACAAAAAAAAACTTATAAGCCACAGTTGTAGGCAGAAATAAGAGCAGAGTAAAAGCCCCGAAAAGTAAAAAGCTTTAACAGGGTTAAGGGTCTGAAAAGCGGCCCATGCGCTTGTGTGGAACAAACATGGGGTGTCATGGGAGAAGAGACCAGAGATACCCAGCAGGGCCCAGGAGGCCAGGTGTATGTAAGCGAAGGGGGGACGGGAAGTCATTTAGCAGGGACGCATTGATGTTTTGAAAAGTTTTGGGTTACTGTGTGGAGAATGGAAGGAGAGGGGAAGAAAGGAGGTGGGGCCAGTCAGTAAGAAGGTGCTTGTGGAGTCCAAGCAGGGAGACTCCCTGGGGTGTGCAGCTCATATCCGCTGTCAGTCAGCTTCTCCCAACCACTAGCACAATGCCTGAACACAGCAGACCTTCAAAATATGTGTTTGTTGAATGAATAAGTGACACAACTGTAGAGAAAAATGGATGAGTTAAGACATATTTGGACAGTGACAAGTATTTTTATTTTTATTTTTTGGGTTGCGGTCTCACTCTGTTTCCCAGTGGCATGATCGGCTCACCGCAGCCTTGACCTCCTGGGTTCAGGCAATTCTTCTGCCTCAACCTCCCCCAAATAGCTGGGACTCCAGGTACAGGCCACCATGTCTAGTTAATTTTTAAAATTTTTTTGTAAAGACGAGGTTTTGCGATGTTGCCCGGGCTGGTCTCAAACTCCTGGGCTCAAGCAGTCCTCCCGCCTCGGCCTCCCAAAATTCTGGGGTTACATGGTGACTGGCCCTGTGGCAAGTCTTGCTGAGAGGCTGGGTGTGGGGGAAACGGGGAAGGAATGGTGCCCCCTTTACACACCCAATCCTGCTTCACTCACTGATGCTTCCTTTCTCACTGGTGGACTGCAGAGGATAGTCACACGGCTCTTTAACCATCTATGCTGTGGTTATTCCTCAGTGCTTAGTCATATTGGCCAGAAATAGGAAGAACAAAATTTTTCAAGAGAAACTGAGATTGAATAGAATCACAAAAGCCAGTTCGTATTACAGATTTCCAAACTCACATGACTGTCATCTCTGATGTTAAATCTCTGAGCCCCTGTGCAAATAAAGACAGTCAGAGTGATCCCCAGACTCCCTGGGATTCGACATCCTGACAGGGAGCTGGTGAGGTAATGATGTAATTGGCTAACTATGTTTCATAGAACCTCCTTCCACCTGGTTTTGCATCACATTAAATGTAACATGTACAAGCCAGGGTGTTGGCTCATGCCTGTAATCCCGGCACTTCGGGAGGCTGAGGTAGGAGGACTACTTGAGGCTGAGAGTTCAAGACTAACCTGTGCAACATAGCGAGACCCCCATCTCTACAAAAAATAACAAAATTAGCCAGGCATGGTGGCATACACCTGTAGTCCCAGCTACTCAGGAGGCTGAGGTGAAAAGATCGCTTCAGGCCAGGAGTTCAAGGCTGCAGTGAGCTGTGATCACACCACCACACTCCAGTCTGGGAGAGTGAGACTCCATCTCATAATATATACGAGGGGGGAGACAAAACGCCTCAGAACTTATTTATTTAAAAAAAGTGTATGTATTCTTACATGTTTACACTTCAGTCACCCTCAAAGTACTTGCCGTTTGAGACAACACACCTATCGAGATGCTTTTTCCACCGCTCAAAACAGTTTTTGAACTCATCCACTTTGATGCCTTTTAGGGCTTCTGCCATTTTTTGTTTTCTCTCTTCCACACTGGCAAAATGTTTCCCTTTGAGGATTTTTTCATCTGGGAAAACAACAAAAAAAGTTGCTCAGGGTGGGATAGGGTGTATAGGGAGGGTGGGGCACGGGGGTCATGCTGTTTTTGGCTAAAAACAGCTGAACACTCAACACAGTGTAGTCTGATGGGCTCTTAAATCACCCATCATGAAATGGGTAAACACATTGAAAGAATCTCCAAAGAAATTCACTGAAGCCAAACGCAACCTCTCACAACAACACTGGATGGTCCACCGGTGCCGATGGGTTCCTAGAACACTGATCTAAGTGAAGGAAGCCTGTACGACAAGGAGCCCGCTCTCCAGAAGATAATTCCAGTGCTCTGTCACTGCCAATGCCAGGCACACAGCTGGCCACCTGCTTTCCTGCTGACTTCCTCAGCACAGTGTAGCCATCCCCCGTCACTCTGGTGGAACTGGGATGATGATCAGCCCAGCTGCAGCTAAGATGGACCAGAAAACCAAAGAAGCCAGATCTGAGGATAAGAAAAATGTGAGTCCTCTCCAGAAAGTCAGGTGGGAGCAGGGATGGGCTTGCTCCCGAAATGCTGATGAATTTTGGGGGACTGGTCACTTTGATCAGACAGATTTTATGCTATTGATTGAGAAACCAAAGCAACACTCAGATGTCATGGCCAGTGTCACCAGCAGTGTTTCTGATGGTTAAGAATCTCCATGTGACAGAAACTCCAACTCAAACTGGCTTAAACAAACCAAGGGGCTGCACTGACACAGGGTCTGAAAACCCCAAAGTTTGATCTAGAATGGACACGCTCTTCATGACACCAGCTCCATGTCTGCCGTGTTCATAAGTGCTGCCGTTACGTGTGCTGGCTTGCTGGTCAGACTAGCTCGTCTCCTGGTGGCACTCATGGCAGAGGGAATTTTGGGCTTTGTATTCTCTTTTTATTTTTATTTTTGAGTTGGAGTCTCACTCTATCACCCAGGCTGGAGTGCAGTGGTACCTTCACACAGCCTTGCCCTGCTGGGCTCCGGCGATCCTTCCACTTCAGCCTTCCAAGTAGCTGGAACCACAGGCACGGGCCACCATACCCAGTTAATTTTTTGATTTATCGTAGAGACGAGGTCTCGCCAAATTGCCCAGGCTGATCTCGAACCCTTGGGCTCCGGCAATCCTCCTGCTTCAACCTCCCAAAGTGCTGGGATTACAGGCTTGAGCCACTCTGCCCAACCAGGTTTTGTATTCTCTAATTCACTTTCCCTAGAGGAAGAGGTACAACAGAGGATGAAGGCTGCTTTGCCCGGAAGCTCGAGCAAACATTTCCTCAAACCTCATTGGCTGGAATCAGGCCACACACCCACCCCTGAAACCAATCACTGGGCCATCTGGCGGGCACTCAGAATGGCTGAAGTACAGGAGGGCCTGTTACCGGGAGCTGGGTCTATCCACCTGTGGGAAAAAGGGGGGCAGTGGGGAGAAGATGGTCCCTCCAAAAGTCAAGTCTGGGTGCTGGAGCAGAAGGAGGCCCCATGGGTGCTGGGGAGGCCACCTATGAATGCTTGCTGCATTAACACCATTATTACTGTGATAAAGGCCAAATTGGTGGTGGTAGGGACACAGATGAGAAAACTTTGGTGCAGGAAGCCGGTCCGGCCTGCTTCTAGCTAAGTCACTTCACTCGTTAAGTCTCAATTTCTTCATCTGAAAAAAATGTGGATGACAATACCTCAAGGAGGGTCAAATTCATGTATCAAAGTATATGTCACATATGTCAAAAGACATAAGGTTACGTACTTGAAAAACTAAAACTCAGCCTATGAGGTAGGTTTTGTTGTACTTTCTTAAAGAGCCAAATGCAGTCCTATCAAAGCCAAAATGGAATCCACATTTCCACCTAGCAGCACAGTAGATAGAAAGACGACTTCCCTGGCCACCATGAGTGTGGGGCAAGTGAGGGCTCGTCCCATGTCGTTAGGACAAGAAGTTTCACTGGTTCAGAACCAACTTAAACAGCAGGTGTTCGGGGCTGGGGTGTGGAAGTTTCAGCTTTGATTTTTCTATGAAATCGTTCAGGCTGTTAAAATGTCGGCCCTATTCTCTTGTTTAAGAACTGGTTTCATTTCTAATGACACAGCACCATCGTGCCATTCCTTGATTTAGTCACGAGAACCAAAACTCATGTGTGGCTAGTTTCATGTCGTTTTTATAGCAGTTAGTACAGAGAACAACAGGCTCTTGTGAAAACAGATGTATTCGCTATCTGCTTCTCGATCTCCCATCTCCCAGACTCAGAACCCCATTTCTGAGATGGCCTGGACCTCCAGTTTGGTTCTTTCAGGAGAACCTCCTGTGAGGACAAGAACCAGTTGCTCTTCCCAGTGGGGAAGGCTTTATAAGCCCTGAAGGCATTGTAAGAAAGTGCCAGAAAGAGACCTTGCTTCTTTTGAGAGATGCTTCCTTTGGCATTATTGCTTGTTGTGAACACACAGGAGAGTTCTTTATTTGATAAGCTTCTGTCAACTTCACAGAGGCCTTGTGGTATCTCATGAGAATACGAGCGTATATTTAGTATTTCTGGAAAAAGCATTGCCTTAATCATAATGCTAATACTCTCATAATGAGAACAGCCAGTCTCTTCACAAAGGTTTTATCACCTGCAATGTCTCTTACATAAGCAGGTTAGGTAACAAATGTTTACAAGTAAAGACACAGAGCCATTGAATTTTTCATGGTTTCAGAGATAATATGATTTAATTAGAGTTCCGGGTTAATGTCTGTGGAATTGCTTGGTTTCTCTGTGTCTGAGTTTTCTTGTATATAAAATACTTCTAATAATAATATGCCTGATGGGGTAGTAGTGGAGATTATATAAACTAATGGATGCAGCTCAATCAATGTTGGTTGTAATAAATTATCATCCTCACTGCCCACTGTTCTCAAATGCAAGTTGAATGACCTTGTCTCTTTGACACATATATATACTACCCATCTCTTCTCCCACCTGGCCTCCTGCCAACCTCAGTGACTCACCTGAACTTTGATCTCAAGCTGTCTTCCAATGTCTGTCTCTGTCCAAACCAGGCAAGCCTTGCTTCCAAGTTAGGAAGCTGGTCTCTACGATCACTTAACCAGCCTTTCCTTGTTGCCCTTTAATACAAAATATGACTTGTAGTGGTAACATTTTCTAAGAAAAAGATGTTGAAAATCCTGTCAAGGAAGATGCAGCTCACTCAGAAGACCAGAAGTAGCAGTTATTCCTCCTGTTTTTTGCTTTTATTTGGGACCAGTACTAAGCTCTTGTCAAGTCTTGGAATGAGAACTTCTTGGTCCAGTTTTATATTTTTCACCCAATTCAATTAACCTTGTTTAATTTAATTTCTGCATTTTTTTTTTTTTAAAGTCTGAGTCTCACTCTTTAACCAGGCTGGAGTGCAGTGGCAAGATCATGGCTGCTGCAGCCTCAACCTGCTGAGCTCAGGCAATCCTTCCACCTCAGCTTAGCAAGTAGCTAGAAGTTCAGGCATGCACTACCATGCTCAGCTAATTTTTTGATTTACCATAGAGACAAGGTCTCACCATGTTGCCCAGGCTGGTCTCCAACCTCTGGGCTCAGGCAATCCTCTTGCCTCTACCTCCTAAAGTGCTGGGGTTACAGCCATGAGCCACCACGCCTGGCCGAACTTCTGCATTTTTTAATGACAAGTGACCTTGTTAAGAAAGTCTTTCTGCATTTCATTTCTTTGATTTTCTTATTCATTCATTATTTCTTTCAGTATTCAGTTCCTGCATTCATCTGAGCAGTCCCAGTAACACTGCTGCTACTTAGTGCTTTGCATATGTATATCTTAACCCCTCTCCTAGGTTGTGAATTTCTTGAGACCAAAAGCCTGGACTCTTTTTTTGCATCACACACAAAACCACAGGCAGGGTCTGCTTGGGGATCCACTCACGAAAGGGCTGCGACTGTGTAGAGGGGTCTCTCTGGTGTTTTCCCTCAGCTCATTCCCCTTCCTCTTCTTCAAAGACTCTCACATGCCCTTTCTGTTTGACTCCAGTTAGGTCTTCAGCAAGCAGAGACATGGATTTCATGGTCAGGGCTGCTCTGTCTTGTGTTTGGGGTGCTGAAGGTGATGCCCCCAGGCCGTTCTCGAACCCGGCCCCAGCACCTTCTGTTGGTGCAAGTGTTGTGCAGATGACCTGGCATCTCCTCAGACACATGAGCTTGTCTTCTCTTCACCCCTGACTGCTGTTTCACGGGATCTAATCCCCCTCCTCCCACCCAGTCTGACCTGTCTGCCTTCCTCCCATCCTCTCCTCCCAGGCCGTCCCTTGCCTTGGCCTCTCTTCATGCCTTGGCCGTTACTCTTGCTCGATGCCTCCGTCCGTCTCGCTTGGGTTTCTGTTCCCCCTGATTCTTTTTCTTTCACTTTCCCCCGCCCACTAGCCGTTTTAACAGTGTCATCATGACTTACAGTGTGGGAACAGGGTGCTGGCTGTCTCCCACAGCCGCCCCTGGATTTCATGTGAACGACATTCCTTTCCTGAACCACTCAGGCAGGATGAAAGCCCCACCACGGCCAGAGGCCAGAGGCCGGCTCTCATTGTCAGTCCCGCCTCTTGCCCACCTCAGGAAGCAAGGGAGGGCAGTAGATGGAGGCCAGGGCTGCAGAGAATCACCCTGACCTTGTGTCAGACTCTGTGGGGTGGCGTGAGCTGGGTGTGACCCAAGGCTCCACTCATGACAGCTCCTTTCTGTGAAAGTGTGGAACAGGGAGGGTCCTCTTACAGGAATGGCATGGGCTGCAGTGAAGGGGTGGGGTGGCCAGGGTGACTGAGGCCAGGGAAGTGTCTAGTGCTGACATGCCTAGGCCTCTTCATCCGCAAAACTCAGCTGAAACACCAAACCCAGTGAATAACAGGGTCCCATCAGAAGCAGACAAATCCCCTCTCCCCCCCTCCCCCAGCCTCACACACGCTGGCTCATGCCGCTTGTCCTTATGGGAAGGCTTGCAAATCGTCCACGTGGAATATGGGTCTGGGGTTTTTTGGACACATCACCCTCCCTGGAGAGTCAACCATCAGTCAGGGCAGCTGGGCCGTCAGAGCAGGAAGGGGGGGTGGGGCGCTAGGGCTGCTGGGAAGGGGCCTTCAAACACTCCATTCCAGAGGCAAGAAATGTTCTTATTTCAAACATGCACACCGGATTTGGTCAACACACTCTCTGGGAGACAGCTGCCCTTTGAGGCTGCGGCCCAGGGTGGAAAGAAGTTTCTTCTTTACCCTTCCTGCCAACCATTCTACTTCCTGCTGGTTTGCTGCACTGACCCTTGGGCGTCAGCACTGGGGATGCTGGCTGCACTCAGAGCAGAGCAGCAGAGTGAAAGTGACATGCACCCTGAGGTCTGCAGTCTGGCCTGGGCACTGCAGGCACTGGTTTGCTTTCTCCTGCTACTTGTGAGCCAAGCCCAGGGGCCAGGCTGAACAGGTGGGTGGAGACAAACCATGAGCCAGGTCTCTTGACACCATTTTAAAGTCTCAGAAAGGAAGGGTAGACCTAATCTCGGTGCCCTCTTATTTTATTTTCAGGGGCAGGTGCTTAAAGCCTGCCTGCTATGGTTTCACTAAGTCTTCCAGAAAGCGTGTGCTGGAAACTTAATCCCCAATGCAGTGTTGGGAGGTGGGGCCAAATGAGAGTTGATTAGGCCACTAGGGCAGAGTGAAGAGATTAATGCCATTATCTCAAGAGTGGGTTTGTCGTGAAAAGGGGAGTTTGGCTCCCTCTCCCTCTCTCCCTCCTCTCCTTCCTTCTCTCCTTCCCTCTCTCTCTCCCTCCCTCCCTGAATAATTCATTGAATGAATAACTGATACTCTCCAGGAAGGCCCCAGAATGGTAAGATCACAGATGAAGGGATGTTAGAGCCTCAATGCACCTTGAGATCATCTAGTTCGGTTTATTCATTATACAGGTGAGAAAATTGAGGTCCACAGCAGCGCAGTGATTTGCCCCAAGTCTCGTCATGGTGGAGTTAGAGGGAATATTCTTTCCCAGCGACAACTTTCTTTAAGAGGCTAATTGCTGCTACTCACAGAACAGGGTATTGTGGCGTTCTCAGGTTACGGGGGTGTGTGCCAGAACTAAAACAGGCACCAGGAATTCCTTTGGGCAAAGCCACCAGAGTTAGAGATACGGCCTGCCTGCTCAATTCTAGAAAGATACTGGAAGAGCCTACCAGGTTGAGTAGAGACAGCAAAGAAGGACCGTGTTTAACGTGAGCCCTGATTGTCCCAGAGGTTCCTTGAGACAGCAGCAGTGCATGGGGTCTGGACCTTGACAACCTGTCGACCCGAAACTCCAGAAAGCTCTGGACCTGGCCCCAGCCACCCTAAGAGTGCTCACAGGGCTCCAAGGCCTGCCCCAGGCCCATCGGCACCTCCCAGAATAGTCCTGGAGGCCCTGCGCCTGTCCTGGGAAGGCGGGGGAAGGTGGTCACAAGGCATAGTCTCACGCTGGAGCTCTGTCCCACTGCCCACCCTCCTGACCCAACTGTGCTCCGGGACTTGCCTTGGGGAAGATTCAGTCCCTCTCAATGCTCGTCCGCAGAGCACCTTCAGGCCGCAGGACGTGTCCCGGCACAGAAGGACCTTTTTGCTCAGGATGGAGGGAGCCCCTGACACTGTCTTCAAGAGACAAAAGCCCCAGAGCTGGTTTTGACTCCTCTCTCTGAGGGTGGGTGCATCTAAGTCCAGCTGTGTCTTGTCTTGGCCAGAGTTTGTCCTGACTTCTGCTGGGAAGTAGAAGCTGTCATCAGGTCCTTCTCTGGATTTCTCCTCAGTTCAGGTCACGGCTTGCTTCTTAGAGTCCTTGATAAAAAGACCTGGTTTTTTTCTAAGTACTATTTTGGAGGCTAGAAAATTCTGAAACTCACCCGTGGCTGCCTAAAATTGCCTTGAGGGTAGGAAGTGGACTTATGCCTGCACTTAGGGTCCTGTGGCCACTGCCTAGAAGAGCGTGTCCATGGGCCTGTGGGATGGAAGCTCGGGATCAACTCCTGTTCCAAAGCTTTAGAGTAGCCTCGCAGTTTGAGTTTTTAAGAGTGACATCTGGGCTTCCGCCAACAAAATGAACGACGGGGTCGAAAGTGAATAGTGAGTTAAATTTGGTTTGTTTGTTTTTTTAATTTATGATTTTACTTTGTCAGGCTGGAGTGCAGTCACATGATCGCAACTCAACACAACCTTGAACTCCCAGGCTCAGGTGACCCTCCTGCTTCAAACTCCCTTGTAGCTGGGGACCACGGGTACATGCCACCACGCCCTGCTAATTTTTTTATTTATTGTAGAGACAAGGTCTCGCCCAGGCTGATCTCAAAGTCCTGAGCTCAGGCGATCCTCCCACCTCGACCTCCCAAAGTGTCAGAATTATAGGCATGAACCACTGAGCCCAGATCAGGAATCCACCAGGAGATTAGAAAGCTGAAACAAGAACTGCCGTTGATTTACGCCCGGTTTGGTGAGTCTCCACAGGCCCAGGGCCCAGTTTGAAAGGAGGGTCTCTGAACAAGCCTGACCCAGGCCTGGCCACACCAGGCTGCACTGCCCTAGTGCCGTGGTCTCCCCAGCAAGCTACAGGCAGAAGCCACAATACAAAGCCCGGCATAGGAGAAGGCGTGCTCCCGGCAGCCAGTGATAGCAGCGTGTTCTCTGTGCACTAATTAGATTGAGCTGCCGCTGAGTTATTATTCGTCTCCATTTTATAGATCAAGAATCAAAGGCCTCGAGGGGTCAAGTAAGATGCCCGCAGTCACAGGGTGAGTCAGAAGTAAAGCTGAGCCCAAGGTGCAAACTGTGTCCCCCCAGGCCAGTGTGGCTCTGCCTTGGACTCCGTGGTTTCTGGGAAATGTTTCCTGCTGTGTCTGCAGCAAGAATTCCCACGAGACGTTTATCTCATGAATCTGCCCCTCACACTGTCTGTTCCCTTCGGGTCTACTTAGCAGCCAAAGACCCTGTCTCCCTCAGTCTCCCCAGCACTACCCTGCACCTTCCTGTAGGCCGTGCAGCTATGTCTGGCCTCTCGTGGATTCATCCTAGCAGGACTGTCCACGCACACCAGCACAATCCCAAAGTACTTCCTTCTGCCCTTGGCCTTGGCCATGGCTGCAACTTGCCACACATTATAGTTCAGAATGATAGCCCAGGCATGTTTCCTCCGCCACTGCTTCTGCTGCCCACATGAGGCTCTGGTTCCCTTAGCAGCTTCTGCCTCTGCTCCCTGTGCTCTCTCTCTCTCATCTCCATTCTCTGCCTGGAAAATCCTCCCCTCAAATGTCCTGCAGGAATTTCAGACCCCTTCTAAATTTCCAGTAGCTTCCGTTCTCTGGGAAGTTTTTCTAGACTCATTGAAGAAATGCAGGCCGGGTGCAGTGGCTCACACCATTAATCCCAGCACTTTAAGAGGCCGAGGCATGAGGATGGCTTGAGCTCAGGAGTTTGAGACCAGTCTAGGCAGCTCGGTGAGACTTTGCCTTTACAAAAAATAAAAAAACGTAGTCCAGGTGCAGTGGCTCATGCCTGTAATCCCTTTGGGAGGCAGAGGCAAGAGGATTGCCTAAGCCCAGGGTTTGGGGATCAGCCTGGGCAACTTGGCAAGACCTCGTCTCTACAGTCAATAAAAAAATTAGCCAGGTGTGGTGGCGCACACCTGTAGTCCCAGCTACTCGGGAGGTGAGGCGGAAGGATCACCTAAGCCCAGCAGGTTGAGGCTGCGGTGGCCATGAGTGTGCCACTGTACTCCAGCCTGGGCAACAGAGTAAGACTCTGACTCAAAAATAAATAAATACATATAAAAAATTAGTCAGGCGTGGAGGCGCATGCCTGTCGTCCCAGCTACTCAGGAGGCTGAGGTGGGAGGATCGCCTGAGCCCAGGCTTAGTCAGGGAGGCGGTGAGCCATGTCATGCCACTGCACTCCAGCCTGGGCGACAGAGTGAGATGCAGACTCACAAAACAAGACAAAACAAAAACAAAACTCCCTCATCCCAAGACACATACACACACACACACTCACACTCACACTCTCACTCAACTGCAGCCCACTGACTAGCACTAATGACTTTGGCAATACCAAAATTAGGGAGAAAGCGTGATTCCTGCAAAGGCTTCATTGGGTTGTCCTCGAAGACAACTGAGTAGCCATAAAGTAGTCCTTGGGGCTATTCCTTAGACACTGGCCCCCTTTACCTCCCTCCCTGACTGACTGCCCGAGCTCTAGCTGTTCCTTGCTAATCATGATTTTATAGGGCAAGAGGCATACAACATTGCCTTTGTTCAGCTCTGAGCAGACCAGTCAAGGGCAGAGGAGGCCAGCAGGGCTGCTTCTCCTTCCCCTCCGGTTCTGGGTAAGCACACGTCTCCCACCCTTACTTTAAAGGCAGACCATTTGTTTTTATCATTTGCCAACACAGCTGAGGATGATTATTAATTAATCAAAAACACTGACTTTTAACTTCCCACGCTCTCTCCAGAGATGCTCCATGACAGCCTGCATCTGGACTTCAGAGCGGTTCAGATAGAAGTGGGCACCATGCAGCAAAGACTTGGCTTTTTTTTTTTTCTGGTTTATTCTCTTTCAAACATAACTCTAGCTTAATCCCATTTAGCCAGTAAACTTGGTTTAAAGGTGGTCTCCTTTTGTGGGGGCTCTGTTAGTCTTTTTCTATGGCTTTCTTTGAAACCAGAAGTGCTGTGTCAGGATTTCACAGAAAACAAAATAAGTTCAGAGCACATTTTCTGTTCATCAAAAGCTCAAACCAGAGCCCAGCAGCAGCATGTTTCCATGAATAATGAGACACCATTGTCTCCCTCTGCTTGCAAGCTTGTGTTCTGGTGCTACTCTTCAAACTTGGGGTCTCAGCAAGGAATACCTATCAGTTTCTGAGAGTGAGTTTGAAAGGTTACATCTAAAGGATCTCAGCAAAGGATTATATGATTGGCTGAGGTTTAGGCAATCAACACCTTTTTTGAGCAGTGAGCTCACCTCTGCAATCTTCTTTGTGGCCATACAGTGGTTTTTTACATAGAGGGAAAGGAGAGCAGAAGACAGCTTGCCTTGAGTTACATTTCAAAGCTGGAAGTCTACTCTCTAAAGTGAGATGGCGCGTTCGGTGCCGGCTTTGCCACCTGGCAGAGGCTAGAATAAAAAATCTGGGGCAGATGTGGTGACTCATGGCTGTATTCACAATACTTTGAGAGGCCAATCGCTTGAGCCTGGGAGTTTGAAACCAGCCTGGGCAACATAGTGAGATCTCATCTGTACAAAAAAAAAAAAAAAAATAAGCCAGGCATGGTGGTGCACACCCGTGGGTCCCTGCTACTTTGGAGGCTCAGACGAAAAGATTACCTGAGCCCAGCAGGTTGAGGATGCAGTGAGCTTTGATCCTGCCAGTGCACTCCAGCCTGGGCAGCAGAGTGAGACTCCAACTCAAAAAGAAAGAAAGAGAAAGCAAGAAAGGAAGGAAGAAAAGAAAAGGAAGCCTGTAGACCCTGTCAGGAGGTTGAGGCAGGAGGATGACTTGAACCTAGGAGTTCAGTGATCGTGCCACTGCAGTCCATCCTAGGTAACAGAGTGAAACTCTGACTAAAAAAAAAAAAAAAAAAAAAAAAAATCAATGCCTTTGGGGGGCTGTTCGTATGGGTAAAAGATTTTAAGCAAAACCAAGTTTAGGAAGAAAGCAGGGTTCTCTTCTGTTGAGTGACGGGCCACATCTTCAGAATCTCAAGTACCTGGAAGAAGTGTGTGGTCTTGTCAACACAACGATCCACACTTTGGAAAAGTGTATTGTGAAATGTGAAGCCAGGCTGCTAGGCATTGTCACACTTTGGCCTCCGTGTTCCTCCCCTGTTTTGGGGTAGTACACGCCCCAAAGCCCTGGCTTCCTCCAGGCCACGCCTGGGCTGTTTAGCGAGTGCTCCAAGCACCCAGCCTTTTGTTTCTCCTCTCTGCCCTCTGTCACCTGTCTTTTCTTCCCTGTCATTGTCCATTAGCATCGATCGCCACTGGAGGTGTGTAGGAGACATTAAAGGAGATAAAAACTCTACTTGTCACAGTCCATTTGCCTCCCGTCAACAGCTCTGGTAAAAGGCAGAAGAGGAAGCTATTGGCCAAGATAAGAGTTTAGATAAGGTTTGGAGATTATCTGTAAAATTCATTTATCCATGGCTTCCCTCCCAATCACCTGAGGATAATGGGGAGTTATCTTTAGTGTACATTTTTGCAGAAACTTAAGAGCAGAATTCAGTCATTTTTAAGAGCTGGTCAAAATAACCTGATGAGATAAAACTAGTTGAGCTACTTTATAAGTTGGTGGCAGAATGCTGGTGTAGCAACTTGGAACAGTGAAGTATCCACTCTGCTGTTTAACTCTCTGAAGCCAGCTGCCTATGGAAATGGAGACTTTCCTATCTATCTCTAGTCAGGCAGGGAGAGAATTTTTACTCATTGTCGGGTTAACAGGTGGCCCTGGACATCTCTGCAGTCCCTCCGAATGGGTGTGAACAAGCCAGTTGAACAGCTAAGTAAGGATCTTTGGGGGTTTTTTTTTCTTTTTTCTTTATTTTAAAGATGTGGGATACAATTCAGGGCTAGGTATACAAATGTTCATTTTGCAGGTACCCTTGTTGATGAGGTGTGCCCCTACTTCCCCTGGCAGTTTCCCTCAACTGCCAATCCCACCTTCCCTCCCCTGGCAGTTTCCCTCTACTGCCAATCCTAAGTAAGGGTCTTTGATTACAAGTAACAGAAAATAACTGAAAAACATTTAAGTCAAAAAAAAGGTCTTTTTTTTTTTTTTTTTTTTGAGTTGGGGTCTTGCTCTGTTGCCCAGGCTGGAGTGCAGTGTCACAATCACAGCCACCGCAGCCTTGACCTCCTGGGCTCAGGCGATTCATCCACCTCAGCCTTCCAAGTAGGTGGAATCACAGGCGTGTGCCACCATGCCTGGCTAGCTTTTTGATTGTAGAGGTCTTGCCAAATTGCCCAGACCGGTCTTGAACCCTGGACTCAATCCTCTCGCCTCCACCTCCCAAAGCGCTGGGATTACGGACTTGAGCTACCACGCATGGCCCAAAATGGTCAGTTTAAACTTTAGAGGCTCCGCAGGTAGATCTCATGAGACCCAGGGGTGAAGGAGACCTGGGAGAGACCTGGAAGGGTTTCAGGTTCACCTCAGATCTCCTCTCCTCAGTCCTCTCATTTATACACCTGTGGGTAAGGGAAACACAGTCGACCCAGAAGCCCAAGTTCCCACAGGGCCAACCACAAACAGAGATGACTCTCTTTGGTAGAGTTTGAAATTCTCAAGAGAAAGTGTCTGATTGGCCCAACTTGAGTCAAGGATCCGCTTCCGGCCCAGGCAGCTCTGATAAGAGGGTGGGGTCGTGGGCAGAGGCCCGGCTGTGTGGTCAGGGAGATGGTGCTCAGAAAGTGTGTGGGGTGTGGTGGGGCCACTCTGATGTTTGTTAATCCAACGTCAGAAGAGAGCTTGGGTAGCTGTTCCCCTCTTTTTCACGATCTGGAGGCAAAACCTACGTGTGCGGGGAGACACGATTCAAATCGCTTAGTGCCCATTGTCATGATGGAGAAAACCCTGATGAGCATGAACTCTGAGGAAATGCCCAAATGGCCCATCTTCAGGATGGGTCAACACAGTTAGGATGTGCAGAAACAGAACCCACAGCCCAGCAGTGAAAACGAATGAGCTACACATTGCCGTGTGGGCAGGTCTCAAAAGTATAATGACGTGTGAGCAAAGCAAGTCACCAAAAAATGTGTACAAGATGACTTTACTGAAACATGCAAAATTGGACAATGTGCTATGTAAGCATGTATCTGTGTATGATACAGCTGTAAAGAAAAACCAGACAGCCGGGCTCGGTGGCTCAGCCTGTAATCCCGCGCTTTGGGAAGCTGAGGTGAGTGGATTGCCTGAGCTCGCGGGTTTGAGACCCCCCCTGGGCAAATTGGTGAGACCTCATCTCCACAATAAATCAAAAAATTAGCCGAGTGTGGTAGCGCGCGCCTGTAGTTCCGGCTACTTGGAAGACGGATTGCCGGAGCCCAGCAGGTCAAGGTGGCAGTAGCCGGGAGCGGCCCATTGCACTCCAGTCTGGGTGACAGTGAGACTTCAACTCAAAAAAAAAAAAAAGAAAAAGAAAAACAAGACAATGATAGACTAAATTCAGGCTAGTGGTTATATGTGAGGGAGCCACAGAGAACGGGATCGGGAAGATAAACAGAGAGCTTCAGACGCCTTGGTAAGGTTCTATTTCTTAAGCTGAGTGGTGGATTTGATGGCATCAATTTTTAAAATCATTGAATCTATACATATGTACTCTTTTTGTTTATATGATATAGTCTATGATTTTTATTTTTGAGCCTGAGTCTCACTCTGTCACAGTGGCACGATCACAGCTCACTACAGCCTCCACCTCCTGAGCTCAGGCAATCCTTCCACCTCAGCCTCCTGAGTAGCTGGGACTACAGGTGTGCACCACCAGGCCCAGCTAGTTTTTTTGATTTTTTTTTTTTGTAGAGATGAGTTCTGGCTATGTTGTCTAGGTTGGTCTTGAACTGCTAGACTCAAGCAATCCTCCTGCCTCGGCCTCCCAAAGTGCTGGGAGGTGTGTGCAAAGTGTGTTTATTTTTAATTGTGTTAAAGGATACATAAAATGTATCATCTTAACCATTTGCAAGAGTATAATTAGTGGTATTAAATATATTCATAATTTCTTATAACCATCACTCTAAATCCCAAAACGTTTTCATTGACCCCCAACAAAAAACTCTGCATGTATTCAACAACTTCCCTTTCCCTTTCACCATCACTTGGAAACCCATTCTGGCCACCGCACCTGGCCTTTATAATTTTTTTTTTT